>NW_013666472.1:178818-180919 GCF_000517525.1 Limulus polyphemus
TTTCAGTTTTACGTAACAATACTGAACGTTTACGTTTAAGCGTTTACGTATATACATATATTTTTGATTCTTACTCTCGAGAATCTTCAACTTCGGAGAAAATATTTCGATAATGTTATTTTATTATTCATTAGAAATGATTTATGTAGCAACGTATCTGAATATATTGAAAAACGTTGTTTGCTTTAGTTTCACACGATAGTTAAAGTGTTCCTAGTATTTCTAACGATTTTGTGGAACGTTTTTGATTTGAGGTTTAGTGTTTTTATGCAGCAAACTAATTTATAGTCCACATCAGTCGTTCCAAAGATTAAAGTTATGTTTGGAAATATGTGTAAGTAAAATTCTTAAGTTTTTGCACTTTTACTAATAGCAATGGACACAGCGTATATGCAAAACATTACATTAATAAGAACAGATCAAAAATTGGCCAACATGATTCGGCGTTGAGTTTTCCACTTGTCATTGGCAGAATGGTTGATTACCCTGCTTGAAATATAGAAATGAACACATTATTTTAATCCATGTATATACATATGACCAAAGAGTATCATATAATAGTAATAATAAACAAAAAAATTAGTAATTAGGCTATATGATTGTATAGTTTGCTAACTATAGCAACGGTGAAAGGTTTTTTCTTGACATTCATTACATGCCTGTCTACATACATATTACGTTCTTTTTTTTTTTCGCATGGCGGGAACTCTCATTAAGCTCTTGGGTCATGAATTTAGCGCCGAATCAGCGGTTTTACTTCAAAACACGTTCCAAAATTCGTGTGAACCAAGAAGATTAATTTTGCACGGCTGGACTAATATTCTACATTTAGCACTATTTACGTTTTTCCATTCTTTCAGGACATTAACCAGAAAAGAACTGGATATGAAGAGACGAGTTGAGATGTCTCAGACACTCACAACACCAAACTTGCATCTAACAATCATTTTTCTCCTCTCTTAATGTTGATCTCGACTCTACTGTTTGTTTGTTTTTTAATTTCGCGCAAAGCTACACGAGGGCAAAATTGCGCTAGCCGTCCCTAACTTAGCAGTGTAAGACTAGAGGGAAGGCAGTTAGTCATCACTACCCACCGCCAACTCTTGGGCTACTCTTTTACCAACGAATAGTGCGATTGACCGTCACTTTATTACGCCCCCACGGCTGAAAGGGCGAGCATGTTTGGCGGGAAGGGGATTCGAACCCGCGAGTCGAGCGCCTTTACCACCTGGCCAAGCCGGGCCTCGACTCTACTGAGCAGCTGTTAACCTTTATAATGCCGATGTAACAGCGCAGGATGGGATTCAAATACAGATTTAGTGTTAATAAAAGATGTACACTATCTCTATGTATATCGAATTTATTTTTCTATATAGCTAGACCAGCTTGCTTATTCGTGCGTCTTACGGTTGCGAAATGCTCAAAATAATATAATTATTGTGTTTTTCAAAAATATCGAACTTTGATAAAAATAAGATCTTAGATAAAGTTAATTCTAGTTAATTCTTATCTCACTTCAATGATGCCCCCCCCCCTAAGTGGCACAGCAGTATGTATGCGGACTTACAACGCTAGAAGCCGGGTTTCGATACCAGTGGTGGGTAGAACACAGATAGCCCATTGTGTAGCTTTGTGCTCAATTACAAACAAACACTTCAGTGAAACTTCTGGTTTTTATGTATTTCTTATTTGTGTAGTAATATACGCTAAAACTTTAGTTAGCTTAAATTATATTTTATTTGATCTTTTCAATATGCTATGATATTGAATCATACACACATATTAGCTTGTGAATCTTCGTCTTCCTGTATGATGACAAAGGTCCAAGTAGCGCTAGAACGTTTTTTTTTAATTCTGTATTTATTTAAATACTCAGGTCCCTGGATCTTTTAATGAGGCATTTAAATTCGTAACTAGAATTTCTAGATGGTTGTATAACATAGGTATATATCACATATCGTTTAACGTCATTGCATAACAGGTTGTTGATCGTAACTAGAATTTCTAGATGGTTGTATAACATAGGTATATATCACATATTTCTAGATGGTTGTATAACATAGGTATATATCACATATCGTTTAACGTCATTGCATAACAG
>NW_013666472.1:181276-182540 GCF_000517525.1 Limulus polyphemus
CAGGTTGTTGATCGTAACTAGAATTTCTAGATGGTTGTATAACATAGGTATATATCACATATTTCTAGATGGTTGTATAACATAGGTATATATCACATATCGTTTAACGTCATTGCATAACAGGTTGTTGATCGTATTCTTCTAAAGAACATTATTTTCACAACAGAAGTAAAGGGGGTAAGGTGTAAAGGTAGGAGTTTCCATATCTTGGAATAGATTTGGAGCTGTGCCAATGGAATATAAGAATTGCATTCCTAATTTGAAAGCGTGTCGTAAACTAAGGCAGATTTCTACGAAACTTTGGCATCCGAAGGCTTCGTTCTTCTCTACTTATTCACTCCATACTCAGAGCAGAAGGTTTCATCTCTTACGCACTGTTTATTATCCAAAACAGCTTTGTCGTTCTGATTTTGTTGCTTCCGCCTCAGGTAATATCTTAACATTAAAACATCTTGCTCAACAATAGATGAGAATATCAATTTTTACTTAAGATTCACATGTTGAAGACTTAATGCTTTCGTAAATTTTAAATTTCACGTTCACATGAATTTTTGGATGTGGAGCAGAATATTTTATTGTGTATGTAATATTAGACTGCTCTGTGTTTTTGAAAAGAGTAAAACTATATTTATGAAAACATGAAGATTGAGAAAACTTCATTGCTAATTACTCTAATTTTTACATTGATCGTGGACAATTAGTTGAATGAGTCGTGTTATAACCAAAAATTAGTGCTTATAGTATTTGAAACGTTATGCAATTAATAAATCAAGAAATCCATATTTGTTTGTTTTTCAAGTTAATCACAAAGCTACACAATGGGCTATCTCTGCTCTGCCCACCACGTGTAGAAATCCATATTTATAAAATTATTTACCGTATTTTTCGGAATATAAGACGCATTCTTATTTTGAAGACAAAGTTTCGAGAAAAAAAAAAAGCTACAGTCGCATTTGAAAGACTTTTATTGAACAAAAACACAATTTGGTACTTTAAAAATTAGTATATATTGTTCTAAACACAAAAGAGCTCAAAACATCAAAATAAGAAAACACCGTAAATAAAAAAAAAAGGTTTAGAGTTATTTAGTTTGGTTCAAAAACCTACAAAATCTTCATTGCTTTCACTGTAATTTGTTTTTTTTTTTATTTAGGGAACATTATAAATAGTTATGTTTTTTAAAAAAAACTTAACTATTGTTATAATAACACATTCAATTGAACTAAACTATGAATGCCTATTTAAATATATTAACACATGGCAA
>NW_013666472.1:183540-188482 GCF_000517525.1 Limulus polyphemus
TGAAAAATACGGTGTTTTGTAATCATACGTTTAAAGCATAACATCTTTATGAAATGTACAATAAATACGAGAAACTCTAGAGTGCTTGTTATTTTTCAGTAGAACACTGCATAATCGGCTATATGAACTGTGTTACTGTAGGAATCGAAACTTAGATTTTAGCGTTATAATCTTTCAGACTCATTGCTGAGTCACTAGAAGCATTTTCGAAATAACGATTGAAATGAGAAAGCCGAAACATTGAGTATGATAATATGGTGTGTAGGTGTGAAATAAAGCTTCTCGCAAAGTTGAGTATAATAATATGGTGTGTAGGTGTGAAATAAAGCTTCTCGCAAAGTTGAGTATGATAATATGGTGTGTAGGTGTAAAATAAAGTGAAAAGTTGAGTATGATAATATGGTGTGTAGGTATGAAATAAAGTGAAAAGTTGAGTATGATAATATGGTGTGTAATTATCATACTCAACTTTGCGAGAAGCTTTATTTCATACCTACACACCATATTATCATACTCAACTTTGCGAGAAGCTTTATTTCATACCATGGTGTGTAGGTGGAAGCTTCTCTCAAAGTTGAGTATGATAATATGGTGTGTAGGTATGAAATAAAGCTTCTCGCAAAGTTGAGTATGATAATATGGTGTGTAGGTGTGAAATAAAGCTTCTCGCAAAGTTGAGTATGATAATATGGTGTGTAGGTGTGAAGCTTCTCTCAAAGTTGAATATGATAATATGGTGTGTAGGTATGAAATAAAGCTTCTCGCAAAGTTGAGTATGATAATATGGTGTGTAGGTGTGAAGCTTCTCTCAAAGTTGAATATGATAACATGGTATGTAGGTGTGAAATAAAGCTTCTCGCAAAGTTGAGTATGATAATATGGTGTGTAGGTATGAAATAAAGCTTCTCGCAAAGTTGAGTATGATAACATGGTATGTAGGTGTGAAATAAAGCTTCTCGCAAAGTTTGAGTATGATAACATGGTATGTAGGTGTGAAATAAAGCTTCTCGCAAAGTCTCGATCAGAACAACACTGCTTGTTTGTATGCTTTAGAGCAAAGCCACATTGGGCTATTTCTGTGTTCACTACAAGGAATCGAACCCCCGATTGTAGCGCTGTAAACTTACCGCTGATCTACGGGGAGACATAGAGTACTGCAAATATATCAATAAGACTTGAAATAGGTTGCATTAGCAAAAAACAAAACTAGTACGTGTTGGAGTAATAAAAAGATTAGAATATGACGGTTAACATTTCATTATCAGACATATAAAAGAAAATTAAGAGTGGGTATAATGAGATAGCTGTTATTGTTGCGAATCCAAGTAATGAACGAAATATTCATTTTCTGACAAATCTTAAAGGGCGCAATACCACTAATTGCTTCAGGACTAACTTTGTAATTGAAAGTTTCGTGATAAAAGCACAAGTAAGAGAACGTGGGTAAGATGAATGTTATGAAAAAGCGAAATGAACGTGTGAGGGAGAACGTCTTACTCTAAGCCACTCATCATAAAGTAATCGCAGGTTATATAAAAATGTAACGTACTTATCTTAGATCAAAGATGTTAAAAAATTATGTCGTGCTTTTATGATTTACATTTGTGTTAGTCCAGGGTCACGTCAACAATAGTTACATATAATTCACTCTAGATGGAAACACGTCATAACTGATAAAATATAAGGGAGACGTTTCACCGCAGGGGGCCGTCTTACCAAACTTTCCCCTATAATGTAGAAACTAACAGCCTAAGTACTTTCTTCCTCAGATTTGCTATGTGGTTACTTTTTTATTCCTTTAAAGGTTGTTGACTTTACGGGTGTTTTATTAGTTTAACAACTGAAATTCCCATGTCTTTAAAATGATACCGACTTAAACATTTGTCTGATATTTATTATCTAAACATTTGAGCACTTACTGTTTCATTTTGTAATTTTGCCTGGATTGATGACTCAAACAAGTTTTGTAAAATTTATTACATCTATACAAATGTTAAACGCTGGTAAATTATTTACTGTAGTTCTGCAGTGTTTGTATTTCCAGATAAAAGGTACATATTTCTGCTCAGTTGATATAGACCAAATTTATCTACACTGGGAAAGTTATAGAAAAAAAATTATATATATATCAGTTTTTTTACCCTGCTTTTTTTCTTACCATTCTATTCGCTATTAGGTAAGTATGCAAATATTATGCAGAATTATAAAAATAACAGAAAACATAAAATTTCACCTAGGTCCATGTTGAGGATAACTTCTTTAAAATGCACTGAGAAAAGATATAAGAATTCGTTGCTTTCTTGTAAACTGTGCTTAGTCTGAACTTTTCAGACGTAGTTTTGAAGTTATAGTATTGTGCTCTGTTTTTAAACTGTTTGCAATGATAGAAATGCGGTATCGAATAAAATCTGTTTATGCTAGAAGTGCGTATTGAACAAGTAATTGAAGGACTCTTTTCTTCCCCACAGGTTATGGGAATATAGCACCAAGAACTAACTGGGGAAAACTGGTAACCATAGTATACGCCATTGTGGGCATTCCGTTGATGTTGCTTTATCTGACCAATATAGGAGACATTCTCGCCAAGTCTTTCAGGTACGTCTATGGGCGGATGTGCACCTGTAAGCCCAGTGATCATTACAAGAGAGGAAGAAATAACGAAAACTATCGAGTTCAACACGTTGTGGCGCACAATTCCCCTACCAGGCAAAATGCTTTAGACCCCGGTGTCCAGGATAAGGTTCATGTAAATCCTGAAGATGAAGTTAGAATTGAAGCAATCCCTAACGAGCTTCCTGAAGACCTGGATTATCAGAAACCTCGAGTGTCTGTACCAATTACGCTTTGTTTAGTGATTATGGTGAGTTATATCTCTGGAGGGGCGGTTATATTTTCACTGTGGGAGGGATGGGATTTCTTAGACGGTTCCTACTTCTGTTTTGTTACCCTCAGCACCATCGGCTTTGGTGACCTGGTGCCTGGCGATTCAGTGGTCAGTGATAGGGGTTCTCAAGAGAAGTTGGTCATCTGCTCACTTTACCTGCTGATTGGTATGGCGCTGATCGCCATGTGCTTCAACTTGATGCAAGAAGAAGTCATTCACAAGGTGCGAAACTGTGGCCGAAGAGTTGGAATTATTAAAGATACCGATGACGAAGATGACATAGCGTGATAGAAAGTGTGGACAATAGGAGTTTCGACTAACAAATACTTAACATGACGGAACAATAATGATAATAATAAGTAATTAAATAAAGTACCTCACAAAAGCTTGAAATAAAAATAAGTGATAGTATCGTGCATATAAATCCTTGCAGAAACGGTGCTACTTAATCACTGGCTGTACCTCTTTCGTTAAGCCGTCACTGTGCAAGGCCTGCTGATCAGTTTACTGAACGAAAATAATTCTTACTCTACTTATTCCTCTAAGTTTTCAGCCGTATCAGGAAAACTCATCTTTACCAGATATCCACCTTTTTCATCACATTGAGATACCAGCCGTCTTGTACTTTGCTCTTGTTCTTGTTGATGGCGAATGTTGGATGAATTGGAATTCATCTTCCATTTGTACAAATGGTTGAATATATATACAGAAACTTCTTCAAGGTGTTAAGATATTTTTCTCGTTTAAAATTTCCGTGTATGTGAGCGTAACTGTACAAGCTGTTTTACTCTTGAGAGTCAAGGGTTTTGAATTTCCAAGTAAAATATTGTAAGGACTTAATTACAACTTCTGAGTGGTAAATATGCAAAATGAACTTCACCTAACTATAACCAGTACAACACAATGAACTGTAAAGACACCTTGAATTGCCAAAATACTCTCCAATGCTCACTTTTCTTTGCTTCATCATAAAGATATTTGTCATAGATACAGTATAACACAGTACACTTTTAGTTATAGCTTAGCTAACTATAAAAAAAAAACGATATTCACGTAGAAAACATTTAAAAACTGCAGTTGTTGCACGTATTTCAATTATATCTCAATAACACAACTTGTTCATCATCAAAATATAATGTTGAAAACACTTTTTCAAAATGTACTTTCGTACACTGTTGTAACTTAATAATTATATCTAATTATTTTAACATTATATTACAATTATCGGTAAAATAACATCTAAGAAGTCAACAATTTGTGATAAAAAGTAAGTTACATGTAATTGTATCTAATATAATTCTAAAGTTTACTGCCTGAAAATTTATATCAGCGTTATCTTTTATAAGAGAGAAACAAAACAATCAGAAAACGCATTTATGATCTAACAATTCTAGCGACAAATTCGTAGAATAATAACATTTTTCAGACTTGAAAGTTTTGTAGAATTATTTAACATTATTACTGCATTTAATAGACTAAATACGAAGCTTTTAATTTAGAACTGAGCAGCCACTTATTCCTCTTGTTATTAGCTACTACTTGTTTGTTTGTTGATAGTTAAGCACAAAGCTACACAATGGGCTATCTGTGCTCTGCCCACCACGAGTATCGAAACCCGGATTCTAGCGTTGTAAGTCCGCAGACATGCCGCTGAGCCACTGGGGAGCTAGCTACTATTAGTAGAAATTTATTAGTAACGTTAAACTCCTGAGAGCAGACACAACAGCAGCCTGTTAACCTGTACAGTCTATTTGTTAGTGGTAGTAGCATCTAAAAAAAGGTTGTGCATCAGATCAGAAAAGTGTGAGGAATATCACGAGAATTCATGAGCATTCCAACATTTATTCTGTATAAATTGCCTCATCCCCATCTAGAAAGCTTTCCTGGTTGTGGTGAAATCCACAGACTACAAGAGCATAGGGGAAACATGAAAAGCAAATACTGATAAACAGTTAAGAATGAGTTTTTTCTAACATTAGTTTTGTAGCTACTTACAGATGACAGAAAAAGCAGAACTATCTGTAGATTACTTTGCAACATCTCAACCAACAATTGGTC
>NW_013666472.1:188671-212756 GCF_000517525.1 Limulus polyphemus
GTTCCCGCATATAAAAGCTACCTTCAAGTTTTGTACCCCAAAAAATCTTTTCAAGATTACTTAATATACTGCTACTAGAAAACATTCAATATTCTCTGGTGGACTAAGTTGAGTATATCGATCTTACCACGCTCAAATTTGATGTTCGATTTTCATCCTTGGAGAGAGCGCAGGTAGACCACTCTTTAGCTTTGAGCCTGTTTTTTTTTATACTTCTATTGCTATAAAGCAATAAAAATGGCGCACATATCGTTCAGTCGTATCAGTTACCATAAATTGAACTACAAAATCTCGCTAGTCGTTCCATCCACAGCTATTGCTATTAGCAACATATACTTAGCCAAACAGAGGTAAACCTCTCGTGTTGTTAGAGCAGACTAAAATTATGACTAAATTTCCGTTACTAGTAGCTATTATTTGCAGTTTTAGGTGGAGCAGAAAACATATACAGGTTTTTAATATGTATCAGAAGAGAAATACATTCCCTAATGATTTCAGCCACTTGCTACATTCAAAAATAAGTGCTATCAAAGTCAGAATGTATTCATATTATCATGCTTCTATTTTTATTAATTCGCTGGTTAGAGCGCTCGACTCGCAATCGGAGGGTCGCGGGTTCGAATCCCCGTCCCACTAAACATGCTCTCCCTTTCAACCATTGGGGCGTTATAATGTGAAGGTTAATCTCACTATTTGTTGGTAAAAGATTAGCCCAAGAGTTGGCGGTGGGTGGTGATGACTAACTGCCTTCCTTCTAGTCTTGCACTGCTAAATTAGGGACGGCTAGCGCAGATAGCCTTCGTTTAGCTTTGCGCGATATTCAAAACAAACACACAAACAAAAATTAATTCGCTGATGACGAGTAGGGGAAGTTTTAATTGATAAATGCAGTACTTACAAATTTTTATTTGTAATAATATATCTGGCAGAATATTGTTTGTATCTATAATAAAAGCAGGTTTACTCCTGTGATTAAACTGGTTTCACATTTCACCTGAAACCATGACATGCTATTTGTTTAACTTGAAACCTAGAGAAAAGAAAACCAAACATTCAGAGAGTGGGACACAAACCTTTATCTGTACGTTATAGACTCATTCCAAATGTGGAATACCTAAATGTTGTACTATTAGTGGGTGTGTATATTTTTTCTTTGTATTATTCCAACATGCACATGAAGTAGACGCAATTTAAAACAGAACAATTAACTTTTGGATTATTTTATTACATAAATGTGTGTGAGTGAGCGTTATTGCCATCATACTTTGCAGACATCTTACTTGAAGACTTGTCGAAGCTAATACTCATAAATATAATGAATTACATGTTGTGAAGAAGATGCCATTTGTAGAGATTCTAATTATTGGACACTTTTCTAGAGTCTATAGCTAAAAACAGCGATACTTTTTGTAAAGTATATTTCATTCATTTCGATATTCTACATTTTATCAATACTATTTCATTACCATGGTATGGAAGAAACCAATAAATACGCAATAACATTATATTTTGGTTAATAGCGACGGCTATTATTATGTTTCAAAGCGTCATATATCATCGTTACAAAGTTTGCTTTCACAACCAAATGTCAAATCCCTTTGAAACGTCGGATACACAGTGCACACCAAAGTAAACACACACGGTAGATCTCTTCCTACGGCTGTGTTAGTTATGTTTGCTAGCAATGGAACGTTCAAACAAACTACTAATTTTCTTAACGTTAGAATGGCTTAGTATATAACATTCACAGTCAACATTTATGTACTTGGAATCCGATACTATTGAACCAAAAAAAAAACAACTAACTCCTCACTGTGGGACGTTTAGATTTTAAAATCAATATCTTAAATCTATAGACAGAGCATGTCCAGAAAAAGAGAAAGAGAGGGAGCTGTTTTTAATAATAACTTTCTTGCTTCCAGTAAACATCAATAACATGAGATTGGAACACAAATTGTCTGCTTAATTCTTGACTTCATAATATAAATTCTAAATATATATAAATAAATTTTGTCATTTTATCGAAATTTGTTTTTTGAATGCCGCTATTTCTTCCGAATTGAAACTATTTATAAAATTTAAAGCGACACGAATAAGTGAGCCACTTGACAAAAATATACTCAAGTGTTTATATAAACAAATTAGTTTATTTACATCACACCTCTAAAACTTTTATTTCTATTTTTTAATACGGTTTTATTCAAAAGTATGCTATCTACATTATATCTACGAAACGTACATCTAAGCAAGATTAAATAAAATTCATCCTCAAAAACTTTCACTTAAAGAACCGATATTTTTTAATTACGTGATACTTATAGGACTCGAAAAAATATATTTGGCTTTCTAGCAATTTGTTGTTTTCCTCATTCATTTTAATATATATGATATATAACATTTTTTACATTTTACTTTGGTTTCCATTTCAGTTATTAGGGAGAATTAAGTATGAGAGCCAAAAAGTCAGAGGATAAACAAGAGCAAAAAAATACCATAAAAATACTGCACTTGTTGAAGCCACTTGAAATAAGTTATTTCGCTGTATTAACGATTTTCATAAATATATTTCTTTACATTATTTTTGCATCACTAATTTTATCCTTACACAATTAATTGGTCCTTTATATGAGTCAAAGATAATCCAATTCTATGTAAAACTTTCTATCATGCACATGACTAGCCAGATTATGCATGTATGGAAACTTTGTATTATAGAACTTTAAGTGTTGAATGTTCTCAATACACTGACTTCCTACAATTAGCCGCTCTAATTAGACGTTATGCAGAAAATGTACAACGGAGTCAAACTGAACTTCTAACCTGAATGATTTAAACAGACTGGACACAGAAAAACAAACAAAAAAGACTTGGTTTTGTGTTGCGTAACACGAATGTACTACACTTCACAGGCAGGACGAGAGTAGAAGACGAAAAAGAACACCATTGCCTTACTGTTGATAGCTCTATTACAGCTAGAGGTGTGAAAAGAGATTTGAGAGAATCGGACTAGACTGATAAAATTGATCACCATATACAGTAGAATATGTTCAGCTGTCATAGAATGTAATTGCTATCCACTGCACTTCGTTATTCTATGAGTAAAAATAGTAAACCCATTCTTAACCGACGCTGTTGGTGCGAAGTTATTCCTAAGCCCATTCTTAACTGATGCTGCTGACGCAAGATATCGCATTGGTATACATTTGAGAAATCAAGGGAAGTTTAAAAAACCAGGGGAGGGGGCAGACCTTTGACAATTTTTGGCCAAAAACGGTTATCTGCATGTTAATGTTCACCTTACTGAACCAAGAGGGAATGTCTGGTATATTTAACATACAGAAGGTGTATTACTCTCTGAATACACGTTTCAAAAATTGACACCTTGGTATATAATCAAATAGTACCTAAAACAGTTGAATAAGTTTCGTTCAAATCAAATACAATTTTCCTTGATGTCCTTACTTAATTCTTTCTTTGTTGTATTTCAAATATACCTCTTGCTATAAATTAATTAAAAAATATGGATGAATACAATATATATCTATATTAAGGTAATGAATTTGAACACTATGACGTTCTTAGGAGACGAATGTTACAGTATTCAAAATTATTCATGTTAAAATGTAATGGTAATTGATAAAGATATGTATATATATAATTATTTTAAGAATTCTTATTTAAATGGTACTGCAACAGTATTTATGACAAGAAAAAGATGCACTTGAACCCACAGCTTAAAAATTTAATTAATTTTTGTAAGACAGAGCTTAAGTAATTTAATTCCATTTTCTCTCGAGAATCATTGAAATCCTATTGAAGCAAGTAAAGCTATTACAAAAACGTTTCTCCTGAAACTTTAAATTTTATTCTATGAAGTGGTTTCTCTAAAAACTGTTGAGAGTTTACAATTACTGAAAGAAAAGTAATCTAAAGTAGTTGTTACAATACGATGAATTCGGTTATTAACTCCGTAATATCCGAGAAAGTTTTGTATACTTTTTTCTCGGTCAGTCTGTGTTGCAATAATATTTATTAAGTTTGCATGAAATGTTTTCTTGCAACATCTCATCCTTAAGTTCATCAGACTTTGAAGTAACTCATAATACTAGAGAATTAATTTGAATTTCATACTTTTTTTAGGTTTTCATGCTTATTATTATTGTAAATACAGTTAGGCTTACAGTGGCAACATTAAGCCTATTATTGCAAACATACAGTTCTATATTTTATATTTTTAACTCTCTGAACGATAGTTACTACAAAATAGACATACTAGACTTTGGTAAATTTTTAATATTTATGTATAACATAGATATTACTATTATTACTGTTGTATTGTTATAACATAAAAATTCATGCTTACTTAACATATAACTATTTTATATGTAACGTAGCTTAAAATTAGGATGGTAGGAACTTGGATTGGTTAATTTCCCTTTTATTTTTAAAGTCGAAAGACAGTTGCTGCTTAAGTCTATTGATTGGGCTCCAGTACCGGATTAAGTATTTATGAGGCTCTGGGCTAAAAACTTAAATGGGATCCCAGACGTTTTCTCACCCTATTTCATTAATAAGAATTATTGGTTCATAAGAATTTTATTTTCAAACACAATTAAATAGACGAACATAAAAATACATAAATTGCACATAAATAAGAAAAGATATAATAATATATGTACTTATTTCAATGTTACACATCTAAGTTAACGTTTAGACGTTCCTGGGCTCCAGCCCAGTTAGCCCTTGCATTAATCTGGCATTCTTGGGCTCTATTACCAAAATAACCTTAAATGAAATATTGGATGGAGGGAGCCGGTGCCATAATTCTCAGCTGTATAATAGTAGTAGAAATAATAGCATTAACTATCTTAATTCTTAATTGCATTGGGTATTTGGTGTTAACACAATACATAAACATTATAAATGAGTATAATGATAAAAACTGTAATAATAAAATAAAAAAAGAATAGATACATAAGAGTAAGTAATCAAGTAAATGAATGTTATTGGTTGGTGATTCGGAATTAGGCTATAATACCTGGACTGCACACTGATAACGTGCGGCAAAAGGATTCAATTATTTGAAGGAGGAGAGCCTGTGCTTTTGTTGATGCTAAACTCTTTTACTTTTTAATTAAACCATTCATTTAATGTCATCTTTATAATGGCCTATAAGTTGTTGTGAAAGATGTTTCTTTTTTAGGTTTACTAATAAATATAAATTTACAATATTATTACCAATAGATTTCATTATACTGACATCAACTGGTAGATTATAAGTATAAGTACAATTTGCCATACATTTAGACTATGTACACTGTAAAGGCTCCATCAAATGTAGGTTTAAATACACCAAAACACACAGTAGACAATCCCTGCGTGTATAAAAACACCGAGGCTCATAGCAGAAGTATAACTCATTATTAATTTCGTGACTTGTAACATTAAAAGTTTTATTTTTCTTTATAATAATTATATAAAACATCACCGTTATTAATTTATATTTTAATGAGATAGTTAAATTATTTTCTTAAAAATACTTTAGCTGTCGTATTACGAATTTAATTGAGAAATTATGATATCCGCCAGTCTTAATGCCATACCGACGAAAGTGCGCAATGTATAAATTATGTGTACTATTTTGTTGTGTGTAAACTCGTACTATTCGAAGTACTCAACACAAGGACTTAGCCATCTCCCCTTTATGGGTTATTGCCTACCTTTCGGGCTTATACGTTTTCATTGTTTTGTTTTCAGACATTGGTAAAGTAAAATGATTAGATGATTAGGCAGTTGAAAAAGAAATTGTATTTTGTTTTGCTGTTTTATTGCTTTTTAAGTGTCTTGTATAAGCATTAAACGTATATGGCCTGACTATCGTCTGTTATTGAACGTTCTTTGCTAAGAATTCCAGTTGAATGTTCAACTCAAGAAGAAAACAAAGCAAAACTGATCGAAAGATTTGGTGATGCGCCAAAAACACACACACACACACAAAACAAGAATAAAACAGAACAAAAACTGTTTTAATGTTTCCATGTCTTAAAGCAGAGTTCCTTAGTTTTCTGACTAAATCAGTCACTTCCCGAAGTTAACGAAAAATGACCAGAATATGTAACACTGGATCCACAAGAATAAGATGGAGAAAAGTTTGTTGGTGGTTTTTATTTTTTAAACCAAATAAAGCTGCTTGTTTAACTTTATCATCCAAAAGATTTTGGAAAAGTTTTGAAATTTAGGAGCTTTAGGATAATTCCTCTGCATACGATCTAACATATTTTCATAAAGATTTATCTTAGAACTTTATATCTATAAATATGAACTTTTCAGTTTTACCATATTTTAAACGATTGACTGGTTTATAAACATGATACTTTGCATAATATAATTGAATTTATAGATATCAGAAGGAAGTGAAGTGTGAGGACAAGGCTTCAGTCCTCATTCAATATAATGCGCGTGAAAACTGCTTTCTGATAAAATTTAAACCATTGGAAACGCATTAAAACTTTTGAGAAAATTTAAGGCGAAGAAGACCATATCCATTAGCCAGGTACAGTTATAACTGCCGTCTCTCTTCATGCGCCGATAAGTAAACAGTAGGGAAGAAAGACAAGAACGATTAAATCAACCTAACATCTTAGACACAGGTCATTAATTTGAAGTTAGCGATAAAGACAGTGAAATGATGAGAATCGTCAACAGAGAAGCTATTGTATGTGGTAGTAAAACTCGCACGTACGGCACGTGTGAGGATGTACTTTTACAATATCGCTAAGCCAAGTTACACAGAGGAAGGACTTAAGTGTATACTTAGAACACTCAATATGGAAGCTGGTAGGACTGATATAGCTTACAAACAGGGTAATTCTGTTGCTATGACGTAGATCCTTATAGTTTGAATGGTCGTCAGTACGTGCCGTACACATGATTTGAAACCTACTTCTAGTAAATTTTCAAGTAATTAAAATTCAAGAGTAGCAGCAAATAGTCCAAACCCAAGAAAAGGATACAAAGATGATAAATAATAGGACCATACACTTTGAAACACTAGTCGATTATAATTAAAACGTGTATTGTATATTGTTACACAACAGAGAATTAATATTATGCAATAATGAAAATTACCTTAAGTCTGCTCTTTGTTTAAACACTTTGTAATTAGTAGATCATGCTTCCAGCCAAAACATTTTATCCTCAGATTTTATGCTCACACCTTATTATTCGAGTCTACAGGTTAGTCAGCGGTAAGTTTACGGATAATGATAAAATTCGGGGTTAGATTCCCCACGATGGACAGAACACAGCCCATTGTGTGGTTTTGCCCTAAAACAACAGTTACTGTTAAAACACGCCGGCATTCTTGTTTAATCTATCATATATAGAAAAAGCCCTTCATTAAACCCACTTTCACTGTATTGTATTTCCTTTGTGTGAATTTTCTATTTAACGATTTCAACTGTTTCTTCTGTTTTTTTATAAAAAACTTAGATCTGTTCGGATCCTTCGCAAATATTTCTAAGTAACCAGATAAAGATTTCGTTGGATCTAATGCCTTTTCTTTCTGTGACTAGTTTTCTTGTTGGGTATTTTTAGTTTCGCTTATAAACGAAATAGTACCTTATAAATTACAAATGGAATGGATAATCTCAAACTATTGTCTTCGTGAGACATTCTAAACGTTATATTGCTTTTGTTTGTTTTTTGTTGTGGGTATTTACTTATATATTTTATTATTGTATTGCTCTCTCTAAATACTTTTAAATCTACTAATGTTTTAATTCATATTAATACATTAGTTCCATAAATAGGTATACTTGTATACATAAGTTTAGGTTTTCTACACATTTAGATTTATATACACCTTAACTTAAGTTCATGTGCACATTTTCTTCTATAGGCAAATATTTCAACATTAATATTCTGAGTTTAAACTATATTTATTTTTCTTTTGTTTTATTATTTCCAATCTTTTTGTCTGGTTGTCACATTTTTTATCTATTAATTCAGACGAAGCGTCTTTTTCCACCTCTTTTCACTATTTCTTCATCTTCTTCTTTTAATTCACGTTTGGACATTTTTTCTGCAATATATATATTTCTATTCGATCGACTCAGTCTTTTATGGATAAACTTAATCAGTTTTGTGTTGATTTATGATTCTTTATCAATAGTTGTTTTGTTTTTCTTCACGTTTTCATCTGTTTACTTTATCATTTCCTTTTTGCTCATTTATACCACTAAATCCTTATTTCCTAATGTTATGTTTATTGTGTGTATTTCTCTCGCCTTAAAAATATTTACATCTTTATGTATCCAAACATTATACTGTTTTATTTATATAACCTTTACCTTTGGGAAATAGCACAAAAATCGAGTATATGATCATTTTTAAAGAACATTTTCTATAGATAAGATTATAACTTTCAATACAGCATCAACCTAAAGATAAACAATTCAAAGAAACGCTGTCCCATGTGAGTAGTTACTGGCTATGTTAGCAACATTTTTTATTCAACTTGTAAAATTAGTGTTTGTTTTATATGAGAATGTATTGCCAGGCCCTGGCGTATATAACCTTGGAAACTGATTGTTCAAAGTAAATAGGGAAATGAGACAATATAAGTACCTCAGTCCTTAGAGTACAGCTACCATCATTCTCTAGATGAGCCTATTTAGTTCGTTGCTTTTCAGTTTTGTGTCATCTATAGTTAAAATGACAAAATATCATTCTCTTGAACTTTTCCTCTCGCATATTTACGTTCTCTTTTCTTGGTAATGTGTTCATTTATTATATAAATTTTTATCATGATCAAACAATTAGAAATGCCAGAACATGATGGAAGTTATTTGCTCAGTTAAAGCAATTATTTTTTTAAATAATTAAGCTTCTCTCCAGTATATTAAGAAGTTGATGTTTATCATGTTTACATTTTGATTATATTAATATATAAACTTAACCAAAATAGATAATTTCCACAGAGCTTATGTTGGAACTTATGTTCGAAAGTTTAAGAATGACTACTTTGGTATTTCCAACACTACTTTCTAATCTAACACATAAAATTCCTCTTCATTTACTTTTCTACTATAGTTTAGTATTATTAAACAAATCAAGATCCTTTTTATGTTAAAGTGATGAAGTCAAACACATTAGAATTTGTGTGCATCTGGGCTAAACGGGCAGGTTTAGCTATGTGTAATTTTGAACTACAAGAAACTTCTTCAGCTACTTGAACTGAGTAACGGAATTAACTGCTACTTTTGTGACACATCCAAAGCTGAAAATGTGGTGTATAATCAGCGACATCACGTCTGGAACTCAAGATCAGCAGTTTGACTCGCTGACCATTAGGTCAAGTTCGGACCCATTTAAAATGAATAACCTCCAATTGATTTCTTCATAAGTTTAACTGCTTTTATAAAGGAGCTATTGCGCAAATTCTGTAAGTCTTTTGTCACTCCAGAACTTGTTAATATCATGTATTAACATTAGTAAATCCGAAATAAGCGAATCGAATTAAAAGTGGCCCTGTTAAAATTTCTAGTGAAGTTCAGAAGATGCCCAACTATTATATGTTAGCATTACACTTCGAAAATTTGACCAATGAGTATCTCCTGGTAAGTATTCACAAAGAAACACAAAAGGGTACTGAAAACAAAGTGTTGGAAGTTTAAAATCATGTCCCATCAAATCAATGTGCATTTATTAAGACCTGATTTTACATTATCCACGATGCCTGTTATTAGTTTCTATTACAGGTTTTAACAACTTTACTTACAAGCTAATTAAAATCTTTCAAATGTCAAAATATAGTCCATACTTTCCAAAAACTAATTCTGTTTTAGAAAAATAAATTTCGGTTTTTATATTTTTTGGGCTTTATCTTATAGAATCAAGTAAAAATTATTTTATAAAAAGTTCTGTATAAGTTTCCAATTTTCTCATCTGACGAAATTTTTACTGAGGTTCTTTTCACATACCAATATTTTCTCTCATCCTTTGGTTATTCTTCAAGTACAAATACCTGACTTACTGTTGAAATATATACCTCGAAAAGAAACCTACTATAATTTCTCTTCATCATAATAGAGATATCCTTACTTTTGCAATTATCAATCAGTTTCATATTTTTGAAAGCTATACCCTTCAGATTTATTGTATACATCCTGCTTACCACATTTGGACATTAGCCAAATTCATTCGTTTTCTCATAGAAGCAGTTAGCATTTATTAAGCATTTACAAGAAAGTAAGTAAATCTCTTTAGAGAGTTTTTTCAGAAAGCATTTTTAAATCGATAGTTATAGCACCATTCTCTTCATTAGTAGCTTTAGCTTTATACCAAGTTTTAATCGTCTTTCCCACAGCATGCTCCAGTACCTGGAGACCTCCGGTTGCTAATCGGTAAGTATTCAGGTTTCGAACCTAAATTTGGGTTTAGATAGCCTGTTGTATAACTTTGCGTTTAAAGACAACCAAACCAGATTCCTTAAAGTAATTATTTTACATCCTGTGTATCGAAGCATAAACAGAAGAAACAGAAGAGTTGGAGTCGACGATAAAGGAACAAAATTATCACTTTCCTCTCAAAGTTTTTACTTTTATTTTTTGCTCTCGTCCTTACAGCCCCTTACAAACGTTTTTTTTTTTCATTTAACAAAATATTGAAAAATAGGTGAAGAAAATGTTGATTTTGCTGTTATAACTTGCAAAAATTATATCAATAGAAAGGGGGGAGATCCGCTATTTAAGGTTTGAAAAACAATGACTTAAATAATTATCTTGTTATATAACCTCACAGCCGATGTTCCTGTATAATTGGTATATTGATCCCCCCCAGTGGCACAGCGGTATGTCTGTGGACTTATAACGCTAGAAACCTGGTTTCGATACCCGTGGTAGGCAGAGCACAGATAGCCCATTGTTTAGCTCTGTGTTTAACTACAAACAAACAATTGTATGTTCACCCAGGTAAAACTCTGTAATTATCATTAACTTCATGGATTAAACTGAAAAAAATTCCAGCGAATTCAGAATTCTTGATTGAAACACAAAATTCTAACTATTTGTTAAAAATAGTTTAATATAGTTTTTCTTTATAAAGTCTAGCTTACTTAATTTAAGTCTGCAAATTATACAAGTATCACCAAAATCTCGACGACAAACATACCACAGTTAGTTATATAGATAAACTTCTAATCCAATTTTTAGTATTAAAATAAAATACGGTTATTTTGATGTTATTGAACTGTGGAAAAAATATTACTTTATACTTACGTATTTTTATTACAATTGATTACTGTAGATTTCTATTTTTTTAAAATATCGACCCCTTCGTGCTTATACTTTCTATATCATTGTCACTTGTGTCATTCAGCCCCCCCTCCCATTGGCACAGTGGTATGTCTGCGGGCTTACACCGCTAGAAACCGTGTTTCTATACACGTCGTGGTCATAGCACAAATAACCCTTTGTGTAGCTTTGTGCTTAATTACAAACAAATGAAAACACTTGAGTTAGACGTAGCCTAGTGCTAGCGATAAGAAAGATCCAAGCTTGCGTCGTGATAACGCTAAACACATTCCACACTTTCAGCTGTGGATTTGTTATAAGAATGACAGTCAATCCCCTTATAACGGAGGATGCTTTTCAATAGTTGTCAATAGTTCGAAATCATACTTGAACCCCAGGGGTCTCTGATCTATATTTTAAGGCCGTGTTCAATATAACTTTTATTATACTTTTAGGAAATGAGGAGGTATGGGCGTGACAGGCTGCGAATCCAAGGATTCGTGGTTTTCCTCTCGTTGTCGTCAAACCTTGCTCTGCACTTTGAGACCCGGATGAACTAAAAGAGAGAGGGCCAAGTCTCACTATTCGGTCAGACGAAAGTAGACCAGGAGTTGGCGGTGGGTGCTGTTGACTAGCTATCTTCCTTCTAGTCAATCAGTTCAAAATGAGTTGATAATTATTTGTGCAATTTTTACGCGGAAATTCTTAAAAGCGAATAACGTTTACATTAAAACATCAAGTTTTATGTCAAAACACCTGCTTCGCATTAAAATATAATGATTGTGTGACCTTTAGATAATAAAGATGTTCGGACTTTTAAAACAAAATCATGGTTATGTGAACAGAGTAGTAAAAATGAAAATCCTCTTATGTTGCTCTTCTTTTTATTCAGCCTACAGAACATAATATACAAGAAATAGCTGATGGAAAGCGTATTACATTATTTACAATTTTAGATAAGTATAAGACTTTATAAAAGCTTAAAAATGCCCCTTGATGTGGAAGAAAACCACAACATCATAAGCTCCTCTTATATTTCTCACAATACTAGACAGTCTGATATCAGTTTATGTTATTAAATTATAAGCTGCATAACTTATCTAAGAAAGAGAGTGAGAGCGTCACCTCAAATTAATTTACATATTGAGTGAAAACTAAGGCTGCAGCTTTTAATAAAAATAATATTGATTTTCTCTATCTGATTTCGATATATAAACAAGTAAGTTTTGTAAAAGAAAGAGTTAGTGCAAAACTAACCCAAAGGAAGTATAATTCATTCTGAGTTGTTTCGTTCGTAACTAATAACAACAACTAAATGTTCCCAAGAAATGACTGAAAGCTAGAAGAAGAGGCTTAGAATATTATTCTGCAAATTATTCTCGTTAGTTTGAGAAATATCTAAAACGCCAAGGTCCTGAAAATAGTTAGTTTAAAAACCAGAGGTGTATTATTGCAGTTTTGTTTCAACCTTACAGACACTAATTATTACAGTTTTAACTGGTATTACTTTACTCACTTTACAAAACATTACAATATTTTCGATCGTGAATATTTTTTTAAAGTTATCACTTGTTTTGTGAAATGTGGGCAAAACTTTGTAACGAGTTCATATGAAATAAACAGCACAAGGATTTCCTGTGGGGTTTCATGCCCATTATTCTACCAGAAAAAGAGGACTTTGCTATTATGAGCTTGTTACAAAAATATATCTCTACAGACATTTCTAAATATCTCAGCTGATTCTATGACGTCAGTATTTTACTCATTTTGTCATGTCTGCGAGCCCCCAGTGGCACAGCGGTATGTCTGCGGACTTACAACGCTAGAATCGGGGTTTCGATACCGGTGGTGGGCAGAGCACAGATAGCCCATTGTGTAGCTTTGTGCTTAATTACAAACAATCATATTTGCGTAACCTTAATTTTTGTCAGCAGTTATGATTTTCATTTGTTAGTAAAACATTATGTACTCGATGCTACAAATATGAGCACTGGCGAAAGATGTACATATGAAGAAAATACTTTATATTAATGCATTAATAAATAGCGATGAGAATTTTACTTGCTGTAGAGAAAAGACACATTAGTATATCTGCCTTTTCCATCTCGAGGAATCGAACTACAGATTTTAGCGTTGTAATTCCGTAAACTTTCCGCTGTCCCGCCAGATATAACTTGTAACGCTATAACAAGTAGTTATATTTTTATGTAACCATGCGGCCTCTATTGAAAGTCTGTTTCTGGTCCATGGGAAGGCTGGAATTATTTTTTGGAGTTAAAAGTCAAACTTTTACGTATTACTGACAGCATTCGTTTTTAGCATCGATTATAAGTTTATCCTTAGAAACATTATTAAAGGTCGGCAGTTGACTTCTAGATAAATAGATGTCACATTTTTATTTTTATTCCACTACAAAAACTAAACTATATTCAATTATGTACAAGCTGCCCAGTGTCAGATAACAATACGAAGAATTAAATTGTGGCGGATTGCTACAAGTTCTTCATATGCATATAGAATGATAGGTTTCTTTTTAGTGAGTGTAAAACACGTAAATACACCAGTTTGATTTTCGATACCTCACTAGTATGAAGGCTCATAGACACACACCCCAATGAAAGAATAGACCATTCCAAGCTTTAACTTGTTGTTAAACAAATGTTTAAACAACTCTACTTATTCAGTTTAGAAGTATTTGAATTTTCCATGCACAATATAGTTAAAATGTACTAGATTTGGATTTGAAGTTCTTCCAAATTTTTCACACGACATAACTAATACATTTTAATAATTATTAATTATTAATACATTTTGTACTACAACTGCTTAATACGCTAAAAGATAACTTTAATAAGTAAGAGTGATCTAGTGTTTTTTCTAATCAGTGCTACGTTGCACTTATTGCACAACACTAAATTTTTATATTAATTAAATTCAAAACATCAGCAGTTTCAGAATAGTAAATTGCATTCGCTTGTCACTAGGTGGCATCTTATAAGAAACTTCCTTAAATTCTAGACACAACCATCTAAAGACATTAAAATGTTCATACAGATAACTAAATTGCTTATTCCTCCATTAGGAGGTGCTAACAACACGATGTCCTTAAATAAATAAAGTTTTCTAAACTTCTTAATGGTTTTTACACTGAAATTTTATGATCTTAAGACAATGATTATCTAAATAATTAAGTTGTTTCGTAGTTTAGCCATACAGAACGTTTTTCAGTGAAAAGCTTCTTAAATGTGAATATTAACGATGCAATATATGAGAGAAAGGCTCGACCGTCGTGCAACAATGAAAGCTTTAATACACGTTTCTGTATAAACTATCAAAACTACAATCTCCCACACGGTAATAGCATTTAATCATAGACTGATAGGCATTTTCTAGCGCAAGTGGAATACGTAATATCTCAATCACGTTAGAAATTATTCTATTATGAAGATGTTTTTGAACTTAATCCACATCGTCATAAAACTTCTTAATTAACTATCGTAAGCATAAGTTGTAATTCGATTTCAGTAAGGTGGATAACCGTCGTTTCGAAAGTTGGTTTTCATAGATTCGAAATTTATAATTACTAGGTATTAGCAAAATGTATTATATGAGCTCAAAATAAGTTTATAATGAAGGTAAATTAAATATTAAAACGTAATATAAACTAAAAGCGGACTTTTTCGATATTACAATAAAATAGTATTTCGTACTAACATACATAGAACTTTTATGGAAATATAATATCTTCAAGTTTTTGATCGCAGCTATTAGTTATACCAGTAAAATATTTTCTAATGCTATGATGCACGTTCGCCAATGGTAAATCACGTGCACAACCTGGTGTGAAAAAAATTCCCGTCTTGAAAAACATAAGTTTTTCCTTGTAAATTTCAAAGTGATTTATTTGATGACAGTAAGTATTAACATGATTCTTTAAATGATAGTAAGTTAGAGTATTTATACTTTAAGCTAATTAAAAATCATTCAAGTTGGTCCATTTTAACCGTCAAACTCGCAAAGACTTGGCTATTCAGTTATTATACTCCTTTTTAATCATATTTACACATATTTCTCTTTTTCTTCTGACTGGACAAACAAATACCATCCCAAGGACTCTAAAAGTTACAGTTTGAAGGAACGTTAAGATTTAAGCAAATCTAATAAAAAACAGGTTTATATAAAAAAAATAGAGACAGCGATTACTATTGGCGTAACTTCCTTGGTTCTGGTTTCCTTATTCATATTCCTTAACCCCTAGAATTACCGATGGTGTCCGAATTCTAAACTATTTGTGCACTAACTTGCTTGAGGCTCTATGGCTTTGTTGGCTACATGGTTTTTAGGAGCAGGTGAGTCTAAAATACTGATCTCACGAAGCACTGTTGGACTTTATTTGTATTCTATACAGAAAACTGATGGTTTCACATAATGTTTTAATCAATTCTTTGCACTGAAAGTTGTAAAAAAAATAACAATACTCAATATGATGCATTATGCGTGCCTCAGCGTATATAAACGTTAAAAGTGATCTGTAATGTGAGGGTTAATAAAATGCGATGTTATGATGTTGAAATGCCTACTGTGAAATATATAACAAATGATTCACAATGAGGTAAGCATGAGGATAAGATGAACAAACTTGACACATTGACACGTAAATTATGCCTTACTCTTAAAACTACACATTTTTATACTCTTATAGTTGGATTTATAAATGCCCCCAAAATATATTTTTTTTTTGTAAATCACTGGATTATTAAGGGACTATATTTGACACGAATAGCGTTTACTATTATTTTTACAGATTGTTTGTTTGTTTTTAATTTCGCGCAAAGCCGTTCCTAATTTAGCAGGGGAAGACAGTTAATCATCACCACCCACCGCCAACTCGTGGGCTACTCTTTTACCAACGAATAGTGGGATTGACCGTCACATTATAACACCTCCACCGCTGAACGGGCGAGCATGTTTGGTGAGACAGGGATTCGAACCCATGACCCGCAGATTGCAAGTCGAGCACCCTAACCACCTGGCCACACCAGGCCACATTTGCAGAAATACTTCTCTTTCTAACTGATAATTTTAAAATGGCTTCTGAGTTAATACTTTATTTTTGTATAGCTAATTTTCGACGTACGGTGTTTGGTTGTGAAGGTAGTAATAGTTTTAAAATATTATCTACAGGGATGGTATGAATTTGGTTTTTATTTGATTTTTGTTGTTGCTGTTAAGTCCAAAGCTACAAAATGTGTTATTTAAGCTGTATCCACTAGGGCAATCAAAACCCAAATTTTAGCGTTATAACCCCTTAAACTTACCACTGAGCCACCGTGGAGCGTTAATTATCTGAAAGTGAACCTCAATGTTTCCTCGCTTAGATGCACGATGAATATTGCTGGATTGTTTTTTTCGAGCTTCATAAATTTGAAATAAGTTATTTATTTCAAAATTTCTGAAAAAAAATGATGAACACAGTTAAAGGCTCAGAAAATAGATTGATTTTATTTAGCTTATCAGAGTGGATAGTATTAGAGAGTAAGAAATTGATTCTGTATACATTATACTTATCTCATGGTATATCATATATTTTACTTATTTCCTAGAGGACAGTAAGATAAATTGATTTGTATTTAGCTTTATGTGTCCCTTAGTCATTATAATGAATTCTTTTGAGGTGTTTGTGTTATATTGGGTATATTTATAAACGTTAATCCGTATTGAATAATCTTTCCACAGAGTTTCAAAACTAAAGGGTTTTGTTAATTTTGTGTTATTTTTTACTATTACTTTATATAGAATATAACTAGATTGGATTTTAATTAATAAGAATTTGGAATCGATGGAATTCGAACTGTTATTAAGTACAGTAGTACTTAATAGTAGGGATCGAAAAGGTTTCCAAATCATTTACGAGCCGAAAAACCACTCTATTGAATTTCTATGCGAAAAACCAACCATTCAAAGTATTAGTTACGATATATTATGCACATATATACTAATACTACGCTAAAAAGGTAGCTAACAATTCCAATATAAAAATTCAAAAATTTCTCAAACAGCAACTTCTACCTACCTACCTGATCACGCCAGCGAGACTAACCCCTAGACAGCTCAGACTACTGCTACAAGACTTCTACAACTTACTTGACTAATCTGTGGGTATCCGCTTTTGATATTCTTATAAATACATACAGATTTTTTATAAATGGTAAGTATGTCATGCACGTACTTAAATATATTTTCAACCTAATTCAAACCAACAGATGGCGCTACATATCGACGCATAGACACCCGACAGTTTCTAAAGGTAAAGTATATACTTTATACAGGTATAATATAAAAAGTAGACAAACAGGAGGATTAAAAAGTTATGATTTTTAAAATGAAGTAGGGATCCTGCTACAAAAAGTAATGAAATAAGAATTAAAACCACAATCATAAATTTATAAAATTTAATCCCTACTCTAGCAATGTTATACTTTTATCTTATACAGATATACACTTACATTTTACAAATTTGTGACTGTGGTTTTAATCCTTGTAAAAGTTATAGCTATCAGAGATATGGTTATGCTGAAAGTTTATAAATTTTTTGTCCATTCCATAGACATATAAAAACTGAACAAATGAATAGGAAAATAAATTATAACAGAAAGTAGGAATCATTGGTTATTCACAGAATTGCTAAAAGGAGTATACAAAACAAAATAAATGTTGCAATAAAAATACACAAACAAGTAAAGTGATACTAGTTGGCAAATTAGGATTGCTTCGTTTAGGTATATACGGATCACAATTCCAACCAAAGTAGGGATTAAAAATCGCTTTAAAATCTATCTAAGTAGTATCACTTTACTTGTTTGTGTACTTTTTCTTGCAGCGTTTATTTTATTATGGATACTTCTTATAGCATTTCTACGAATAACCACGATCCTACTTTTCATTAAAACTTTAATTTTTTCCCCTATTTATATATTGGAATATAACAAAGATTTCGTAACTGGCTTTGATAAGCCAAAGACCACAATGAACTGTTGTATTTTAATGCATCAAAACTGCATAACCCATTTATTGTAAAATAGTGTTTCAGAATTTCTCATAAGGTAATGATGTTAATTTCTTATAAAATGTTTAAGCAATAAATTTTGTTGAAATCTGCGTTAGTCGTACCCTATTTATCGAAATACCTTATTGATCTATTATATTTTTACAACTTTCACACAAAAATTAAAACACCGTTAATTAACATCTAGAAAGTATATAATCACAGCGTTGTTGAATAAGCTAATAATTTGAAACAATTAGAATATTATGTCAAGTTTTCAAGAAAAAGAATTATATTAAATTTGAAATTAGATAAATTAATATTTTCCTAACAAGGATTCCCTTTGAGCATATACAATACTTTAGCATTCAAGGGTAGTTGTGGAAGGCGTCAGGTATTAATTTGATAATTAAATTACTTTGTATTTTTTACTAAAGTTATTAGGGCTTTTCATTACGTTAAAAATACTGCAGGCTGTCGTCCTCTATACGGGAACTTTCCAGATTGCAACACTGTCTCCAGAGGTTTACGAATCAATGAACAATATTGTTGTTATCTTTATATTGATTTTCAATGTTCTTACTTAAAGTGGCTATATAACTTTTTCTTAAAGAAAAATTTAAATAACAGGGATGTGGAACCTAAAGCATATGTAATAAAAAGTTGAAATATTGTTTAAATTGTTTTAACTGGCTCTACTATGATTTATTTTGATAAAAACTACATATTGTAATGAATAGCTTTTTTATGTTTACTTTAATAAGTAATCTCTAGCAACGCTTTTATATCTATGAAACAGAACTTAAACCTCTTGTTGTTGTTTTTTCACTTAATTAAAATAGTTTTAAAATAACTTAAAGAAATATTAAGACAGTTAATTAAGTTAAGCGAAGGAAACTATATCTACAGTTTTGATGAGGGAACGGTGTAAGAAAGAATGCTCAAAGTGAGGAAGAGTTGTCTTACACTTTACAATCCTCGTTGGAGATATGTTACTTTCGTAAAAAGTTTTCATTAAAGTTCCTAATGTGGTTGCAATGCTTATAATTATTCACCTTTAAATTCAAAATTTTCTCAAGTTCCTGTTAACTTTTAAGAAACATACGCTAAAAAGATAAGGCAATTATATTATTGTTGTTGTTTTTTTCGACTAAACCTAATTGCCTACCAAATAAAGTGAAGCCAGAAAGGAACATTATTTTTGAATTAAAAAAAGAGAATAAATAAATAAATAAAATATTTACGTTCGGTAACACGAATAATTACTTGTTTAAAAGAATTTTAAGTGAATTAACACTTCTTCACAAAACAAGTAAAATTGCAATGTGTGTCTATACTTAGCGTTGAATGTGAATCTAATTTTTAGGGAATTGTGGTAAACAATTTTATGAGCTTTTGATTAGAAATATAGTTACATTGTTAGAATATATGAATTTATTAAAAATCCAATCTTTTGAAGACTTCCGAATGAAAACAAATTTACTATAGTTTTTGTTCTTCTGAATTCTGATTTCAAGATTATAATTTTTTACTATAAATAAAAACAGTTTTCCAGACTAAGGAGTCTTCCGATGGGACAGCGGTAAATCTAAATCCTTACAATGCAGAATCCGAGGTTCGATTCCCTTTGGTAGACATAGCAGATAGCCAAATGTGGCTTTGCTCTAAAACAGACAAACCAAACAAACGAAGTATTTTGAATATGCAAATTCCTACTGAACCTCACGCTGCTAGCAGATGGATCATTGGAGAACTTATAAGACGATTTAGTTTAAAAATAACCAAAATGACTTTTCTAAGAATTTGGAATTTTTATCTGTATTAATATTTTAAAAAAATGGATCAGGTTGTATATATATCTCTAACACTTGGTGCCATCTCCATGACTAAATGTGTGTCGACAAAGACAATACTTACAACTAAACTGAATAGACACACATTTCAAGAACAGATTATTTCCGAGTTGGTAGGATTAAGCCCCCCAGTGGCAGAGCGCTGTGTCTGCGTACTTACAACGATAGATACCAGTTTCAATACGAGTGGTGGGCAGAGCACAGATAGCCCATTGTGTAGCTTTGTGCTTAACTAGAAAAAAATAAGCACTCTAGGTAGCAGTATGCCATAACTGAAAATATATATAGATAGCCGTTTTAACTGAGGGGCCGTCTTTCTAAAATTTATCATATTTCTTTATATGTCAGATCATTTTATTTTATGTCAAAGAGATGAGGATTGGGACATTCTAAAATATTTTTCACCGAAGCTTTTTCTTCTCTGTGACCATTGTGCAACTGCGCCAGTTTCAGTCTTCTTTTTGACATATATGTAATGCTGATTTTGCAAAAAAATTTTAATATAACTATAATATATATATACATGTTTTCACATAATTGTACACAAAGAATTTCCGGTATGTACCATCATCGAACAATTAACTGATAAACAGTTGTTGAAAATCTTTGTTTAGAAATAAGAATGACCACCATTGATGTATGGAGAAAATCTTTATTTAGAGATGTTTATTTGAAGCTCACATGGAATTTCAACAATAGAAAAGCAAAACTACACATTACCAAAACTTAGGCGAGCTGGCCATTGCCTGAATAAAGAAGAACGTCTAGAACTGTATCCTATGTTGAAAGCCTAATAGATTGGGTCAAAAATATATTCGTAATTCCAGAGATTGTTCTTAGTTTAGTGATAAAGTACCAGCGCAAAGCAGAGTGTACAGAGTTAAACAAGGAGGCTCTTAAAATTAGGAACTTATTGGGGCCAACCAGCATCTATAACTTCAGTATGTACACAGTGCCCTCTACCATCCGCTGCGAAACATGTTGCTTAGTTAAGACACAATGTTTGTCGTCCCAGGGCACAGAAAATAGTCGGATCAAGATTTCTATGGCAGAAGAAGTACAGAACCCTATCAAACATGTTTCACCTGTACCAGAGGGTAAGTTAATCTGATTATATATACATTAGTTACCTGTACCAGAGGGTAAGTTAATATGATTACATATACAATATTTACCTGTACCAGAGGGTAAGTTAATCTGATTATATATACATTATTTACCTGTACCAGAAGGTAAGTTAATCTGATTATATATACATTATTTACCTGTACCAGAGGGTAAGTTAATCTGATTATATATACATTATTTACATGTACCAGAGGGTAAGTTAATCTGATTATATATACATTATTTACTTGTACCAGTGGGTAAGTTAATCTGATTATATATACATTATTTACCTGTACCAGAGGGTAAGTTAATCTGATTATATATACATTATTTACCTGTACCAGAGGGTAAGTTAATCTGATTATATATACATTATTTACATGTACCAGAGGGTAAGTTAATCTGATTATATATGTATACATTATTTACCTGTACCAGAGGGTAAGTTAATCTGATTATATATACATTATTTACCTGTACCAGAGGGTAAGTTAATCTGATTATATATACATTATTTACCTGTACCAGAGGGTAAGTTAATCTGATTATATATACATTATTTACCTGTACCAGAGGGTAAGTTAATCTGATTATATATATGCATTATTTATCCTTAACATGTACTCTTTCTGCTAGTATTTTTACCTACAACTTCCATTATTGTATCTAAAAAGTTATATGTAAAGAAATAACATATCTAATAAGTTTATGAACCAACTTTTCATTTATTAACTTCCCAACTCTTGAATGAATGTCAGAAATCACTGATCAAAGTTGCTACGTTACTATTTCTCAAACTTAATCTCTGAACTAGACCTTTGACGAAGGATATTTGAAAAAAAAATTGAAATACACAGGGAATCATGAGTCCTAAACTCCAAATCACTTATAGTTTGATTTTTTGTGAATCTTCTACATATCATTTTTATTAATTTAACATAGATTGATGCCAATATAAATAGGATAGTTTGGATAAGCTTTAGTACTGATCCTACTCAACAGTTGTTGCTCATTAGCTAGTCGAAAAACATTACCACAAACCAAAAGGATAACCTATTAAAATGAATGATAAAGTATCATAAACATATACAAGCTAAAATAAAAAATGAGAGCTAAACCTATATATAATAACACAAATGAAACAGCAAGATATAATTAAAGGAGATACAGTGAATAGTTTAATGCTATTATTCTTCTGAACTAATTTCACTTGAAACTACATTAAGTATGCGTATTTGTTTGTCATATTATAAACTCTTTAAACATTACAAACTAATGTAAAGCGTGCAAGATACCAGTAAACAAACTATCATGAAAAGTACTTATAAAGATGAGAAAATAATGCAAATATTGTATGTTCCCGTACTTTTTAGCGAAGACCAAGGCTGTTCCCATATAGGAGAAAAGTTGACAGGCCTTCTTGCAGGTCTTTTCCGACGTGAGGGAGGAGAAGAAGTAAATACCAATGTCATCCTTTACGAATATACTAGACATTGATCAGTTTCATCCCACGCATCTTGAAAGTCCATTTCTTACTTGGCCATGGATTTTGACTTAGCATAAAGTGCTGGAGTAGATGCTCTAAAACTACCTTATACTTCTCGTTACGTTTCCTTACAAATTATTTACAATTATGTATGGCTAGGGTTATGACAGTAAGAAGAAGTATATATGACAGTACATAGAATATATCCTTCACGGTCAGTTTCAAAAACAATAATGGCTTGGAAAGGGAAAAGGTGCAGTAACTGGCTCAAAGGTGTACAGAGTGATGTTACTGAAGAAGAACGAGAAAACTCTTCTTGATAATATAGTTAAATATATCATGCGATACAAAAGTAACATTAGCATGTGTAGAGAAACTCCAGCTCTTGTCTGAGGTATGATGCGCGAAAGACCAGCACCAAATATCTGTCTTTAGAAACAAAAGCTACAACAGCACTAGGAAACAAAATTGACTCAGTCTCGCTTGGTTATCTCTGAAAAACGGACCTTACTTGCGTGTAAGTACAGGCGATCATTTCGCATGTTCATGTTGTGGTTCTACATTTCATTTCCCTAAGCAAATAATGCAAAATATGTGAAACCCAAACAGGCTATAGAAGAAGGTATTATTGACACTGTAGCTGTGGAGAATTATGTTTGCACTTAAAAAGAAAAAAGGGACGCACCAACAATTACTCTGAACATATCCAAATGCAAGTGGCGTTGAAAGGAGAGAAGGAGACAGACGTTATGATCACGGCAAGAAAACATGCTCATTGTTTTAATTTCTTTTGACCATATTTACTAGTCAGAGAATATGCTACAATATAACAAGCTCTTTGAGAGATATTAAGATAGGATAAAACAAAGGCTTCATTTCATGGGTTTTGGGATGATCGCAGCTTCATGTGACAATGACACAAAAACGATATAAGATAAGAATAGTGAAATTGGCGATAAAATAGTAGCAAAAGACAAGAACAATAATGCATCATACATAACAACCAGTCACGTTATTGTTCTGTAAACTAACAAGTGTTCTAACAAACCACATTATGTAGAGGCTGGTGTGATATAGATGCTTAGATGTAAGCAATATTGCAAATATTATCTTGCAACTAGGTACTCCACAGTATATACACTGCATATTGCATATGATACCACTGCACCCATAGAACCTGATTTAATCTCTTCCATGAAGGTATTTTTGGTGATACCAATGTACACCGCACCCATAGAACCTGATTTAATCTCTTCCATGAAGGTATTTTTGGTGATACCAATGTACACCGCACCCA
>NW_013666472.1:213680-244070 GCF_000517525.1 Limulus polyphemus
ATTTTCAGACAGTGGTTCACCAACAAGACGTTTATAGAATATCTCACAGGATACTCCTAAACGTTCTAAACTAACAGCGTAAACTGTAAATCCAATGCTTTATAGGGACAGTTTCGATCAAATTTAGTAAGAAGATCTCAGTAAGTTAGAGATATTGAAAAACTTGTTTGAAAACGCCATGAGAAGAGAATAATATATAATAAACAATCTACTGTTCCATTAAATAGATGTGATTTTATATTATTCAGAAAAATGTAAATCACTACGTTTCAATATGTTTTATAACCCTGTCTATTATTCAAGAGATAGGTTAGCGTACGTCTTGTTAGGGAGCTCGATTCGCAATCTGTGGGTCGCGGGTTCGAATCCCCGTCACACCAAACATGCTCGCCCTTTCAGCTGTGGGGGCGTTATAATGTGAAGGTAAATCCCACTATTCGTTGGTAAACGAGTAGCCCAAGAGTGTGTGTGGGTGGTGATGACTAGCTGCCTTCTATCTAGTCTTATACTGCTAAATTAGGAACTGCTAATGCAGATAGCCCTCGTGTATCTCTGTGCGAAATTCAAACAAATCAAAATTAATTAACTTTATTGAAAATACGCCACAATCAAACAAGAAAAAGAATTAGGTTGAAAAAATAATAAAGTATTAGAATGCCTACTCTGAAGAATATTTTACATCGTCATCATTATACTCTTGTTGTTGTATTTTATTCGATTCCTTAACGTACTAGACTTCCTCACAATAGTTTACTAAATTTTTAAAACCAATTAACTCAAACAAAGCAGTTTCGGCCTACTCATCCAAAAATGAAATTTGAGATATTTCGACATTTCCTTCTTCAAATAATCATATTGTTTTAAAACAAGAAAAGGGCATTCACGAACAAATTCCCGTATAATCTTAATCTTACAGAACATCAACTTCTATGCTTTTCTACCCCACCCCTCCTGTGACTCAGCGGCAACTCTGTTGGCTTATAACATAAAAATTAGGTTTCGATATCCACGGTGAGCAGGGCAAATCTAACGCATTGCGTAGCTTTGTACTGAACAACAAACAAACTAAAATTCTTTTATACTAATGCAAGTATTTTGAACAAATCAAACACCTTTTAAAAGCAAAGACGATGTAATAAAAACTTTCGTTATTCAAAGCTTCCAAGGCTTCAAATTATTTACCGATCCATTTAATTATGTTCAATTATTTGAAAAATTTATTAGTCAATGTTTTCACTAAATGTAATGACAAACACAGGAACTATATATTTTTATACTTGGCCTATCTTCAGAAATCATATCCAGCCAAACAGAAGATGTATGTTAATTTACCAAATGAGAGGTTTATTGAGTCATTTCTCATACCTATTATCATACTTAAATGCCCACTCTTGGAGATAAATTGATCTCAAACGGTTTTAGTTGAAAACAAATCGACTTTATTACTAAAGTGTTTGTAAGAAATAAGACACTCCTTTGTTTTCGCTATAAAAATAACATGTCTCATTTTTATAACTTTACTCATCTCAGTAAGATTGCTCAGTATTTATTGGTTTCTTCGCAATCAGAAATATATAGAAATCATATATTTAAATAGTCTCTGAAATATTTAGCAAATGTTCATTCCTCAAGATAAACAATCTTTTGGTACATTTGGTAACCATATAACTTGCTCATTTATTTTTCTTTAAAACAAAGCGACGTAGGGAAATTTTAGATATATCAACATTTTCCTCTTCAAATAACCAAGGTTCGAGTCACGAAAGACTGTTAAACTCCTTCACATGTAAGTTATTCACAAGTCAACAACAAGTGAGACAGATTCTTATCCTTTATGCCGTTCTCTCAAGACCATTAAGCGTGAATTCATCTTCCAGGTAGACTAACTACGAAAGCTGGATGTGCAAGAATGTAGAAAACACCCGTGGAATTAAGACCCGTACATGAACGAGGGGATTCAATAACTATCCCAAATCATTCAGTTGTAAAATATAAATAATCTTACCTGAACTAAATGAAACAACGTGAAATGGACGAAAAGAATATAACTCCTGTAGACGTACAATAAATCGTACTTCTATGCCCATTAGTCGTAGTGTTAATCACATTATGGCTCCCAGAACTGAAATACTGTACGACAAGCATGTAGAAATCAAAGATTTGGCTGATCAAATGCACTTCATCAAAGAATTGCGGCAAGACTCCATGTTTTAGTAAAAGCTGTATTCAAGACTCTGACAAGATTTCGGGAAACTGGCGCCATTGATATTAGAAGTACTTAAGGTAGAAAACCAAATCTTTCAAATAGTCGTGTTAGATATCTAAGGGTATATTCTTTACGAGATATGCGACAGTGAAGTAAAGACCATGCCAATGGCCGTGTTGTAAATACGGGTGTGAATGCTGCTTTGAGAAAAATCATCAATACGAAATGGTCTCAATGGACGTGGTATTACTCAATAACTGCTGCTTAAAAAGTAACCAAACTAAAAAAATTGAAATGGGTGTTGAAACCAACACATATTGGAATAATAAACTAAATAGGTGTGTTTCTTACAGATGAATCCAAGTTTGACAACAATCAACAACAGTTCGTTTAATGACGGGAAAATAGGGTATCATATAGTCAGTGTACAACATCTATAATGAAGCATGGTAAGGAATCAGTACAAATATGGGGTTTCATCTTAGCCAATGGTATCGGTGGCCTACATTCCACTGATGGTATTCTGACTTCTAACAAGTACAGACGGATTCTTGTCCATCATGCCATTCTCTCAAAAACACGTCTTATCAAGCGGGAATTCATCTTCCAAAAAGACAATGATACTAAACATACAGCAAAAGCATTGAAATTATATTTTGACCTCAAGAGACCGATGGATTTGTTTGTTTGTTATGGATTTCGCGCAAAGCTACACGAGAGCTATCTGCGCCAACCGTCCCTAATTTAGCAGTGTAAGACTTGTCATCACCACCCACCGCCAACTCTCGGGCTACTATTTTGCCAACGAATAGTAAGATTGACCGTCACATTATAATGCCACCACGGCTGAAAGGGCGAGCATGTTTGGTGTGACGAGGATTTGAACCCGCGACCCACAGATTGCGAGTCGAGCGCCCTAACCACCTGGCCATGCCGGGCCGAGAGACCGATGGAACAGAATAACATTATTAGCATTTTTGAGCCTCTATTGGCTTACGTAAGAATTAAGAAGTTCAAAACTAAATCGAAAAATTTGGCTGAATTGTGGTGAATAATATTTCACAATTGTACGTTGATAAACAGTATAGCAGACTAAACATAAAGTTTAATGTTCAGAGTAGAACAAATGGCTCACAAAATACTAGTGCATTGTACAACATATTCAGATATATTTTGTATTTTTTATAATAATGTTCTGGGGCAGTAAAAGGTTAATAGCTATAGTTGTCATTACTCGTTGTTTGTGATTTCTGTATGTGTGTTTCCAATATTATTTCTATAACTGTTCCATGATCATTTCAACTGGAACAAGAGCACCATTATGCACATATGGAAATGTTCATGTGGAGGTTATTAACAAGTCAAAATTATCCGACTTCTGGTCATTCTATGAAGGTTAAATGACTTCTGAGTTTGTAGATCAGTGCGTTTCTCAGAGGTGAACGAAAATATTAAATATGACAGAGCAGCAAATTTATGGTAATTACAAGACTTGTCAAAAGTCTTCAACGGCTGGATTTCTTATTCAGGTAAAAAACCTTTCTAAAGACAATGTTTGTTTTCTTTGTGTCCTCAAACTTATCAGTAGATGGTGGTCAAGTAGGATATGCCTTATTTACTAATTTGTATCTTAAACGACTGGCAAAAGCGTTGAGTAACTAAACGGTCACCACTTATATCCTGGGAATCAATAGCAGTCTCGACATAACTACCACATTCTGACTTATCATAGACAATGATATTCTTGTTCTTATAGAAATGATCAAGAAAACCTTGACACATCCTTAATTGTGCTGGTGTTAGTTACCCTTGGGTAACAAAAAAATAGTTTTTAATACCTTTGTATTTTCATTCCATTAGCAGTCTTTGCAATATCCTCGACTCGTTCATCTCTAAGACATGCCTATAGACATGTCTATAGCCTTTAAATTGTATTTTGTGTTCTAAGCTATTGCTTTTAGTTTTATGTATAAATGATTTACATATTTTTTTCAAATTGGAATGACGGTAACAAATTTGAGTGGCAAACTATTGCAACTAGGATCCATTTACATATTTCTTCATTATCTGGGTTCACTGTGTGAATTTTGAAAGTATTTCATGGATATAACCGTTGTAGAAGACACAACTTATTCTTTTTAGAGATGCTTTTGGTCTTCTGGATCCATGCATCACATAAATACATATTTTTAATGAAATGGTTCTCTGCTGCTATGTGAAAGTCTATTTGCCGAAGTAGTTGGAACATTTTAAGTACAACTTCCAGTATTAACATTCAAAGCATGCGTTTAATTTATTTTTATTTTTTTGCTGATTTTCTTTCTCCTTACAATCTATTTTCATTTCTGAACTCTATTTGACATATCTTATAAAACAACAAATGCATCAGCTGGACCATCATCTTAACTAACTTATACTCTACCCAAACCCTTCCATTTCAGGACAGTTGGTTTCCAGTTAACTTTATAATACTATATATATATATTCAAGCTTCTTACCATGGTAGTTTGTTTTAAGTGTTCCCATTAATCAGTCGGGAAGCTACTTTTAACTTGGTATCTGATCTTTCTTCTCTTTATCTCTGGTGGAGGTTTTTAAACTAAAGTGCAAATTATATCTTGCCGAAACTTTAATTACGCACAGGAAAAGAAAGAGATAAGCTGTTATAGAGATGCGTTTCTGAAGATATAACATATATGGTGAGAGTAAACAAACATATATATATGATTTACAACTAATAAAACACAAATAAATTTATTTACAATGTCCATAAATACATTCATGGACACCTAAGTTCTCTCTTTTAATCGCAATCATTATTCTGCAACATGTCTGATGTAACGTTGTCAGTTTGTAACTAAGCAGCTTCTATAATCGTATTTTAGAGCAATATTTACTGAAAATAACATTTTGCATGAAGATAGAACTTTATGACATAGCATTCATAAATGAATTCCTAGGCTACCAAAACACCTGTTTAAAGCTTTCAACCGTTCTCCTGTTTTGATTAGAAGCTGAGATATGCAAGTTTTCATGCAAGATGGCAATTATGGATTTCGCCAACCAGTGACTTCCTCTCGTTTAATAGATACATCTAAGCATTTTAAGATCCCTCAAAACATATAAGATCCAGCTTAGAACCTATGTCTTCGTCAGTTGCTGATGAAACCCTGATCTTTACCTCTATTCTTTGTGATCTGATCACTGAAAGATGATAATTAGAAAGTTGTTTTGTACCACATAGCTAAAAACATTCTTCATTCACTGGTGATCTTGTCAGAGTGTCCATGATGAGCAAACTGTTGAAATGGGCAGCAACTAAACTTATTTCAAAGTGGCACTTCTAGAAAAAACTTGGAAGCCTAATCTACAAAGTAACTCTTGTAAAAAGGGCTACTTTTCAAAAGCATAATAACTTTCGTCTTCAGATCAGCTTGTATTGGTTTAGCAAAGGTTTACGTGGTATCTAAATAGATTGCGGTGGATGTGACGGGATTGATTGATGTTTCTTGTATCATGGTTGTTGGAACAAATAATTATTTGACCAGTTGTAGCTACGAACTGCTGATTTACAGGTTTAATTGTTTGATGGTTTAATTGTGTTGATATATAAAGATTCTTTCCAGTCTGTTTTATGTTCCGTCAACACTAAATGCTCTGCTAGAGGAGAATTTTGTGTTTTTATCAGTTTTGTTCAGTCTTTATGTTATTGACCCAAAGTGTCTCCCATTTTCTACAATGTTTTTTTCTGTTTACAGGAGTACGGTATTTCATAAATGATGTTTTTGTGTTTGTCGTTAGTTGTTTAGTCTTGACACGGACAGATCTGCGTGTTCTGTAACATTTCCACAAGACATTATTGTTGAACTTTTTTAGCAAAATATTTGACTTCTCTCATTTATGTTTTGAACATTAGGATGTTAAATAGTGTTGGACTTGTTTTTATGGTATGTTGTATCAATTTGTATTTTTATGTTCTTCAAGCTATTGATGATGAAACAAAAGGGGAACCCGTTCTGTTTAAAACACTGTATGATGTGTTACTGCTAGATTTTGATGGATGTTTCGTCCCAGATGTTTTCAGCTCTGTTGTTCGAGCAAGATTGGAAATCTAAGAATCTGTCAATACGGCAGTTACTAACAATTCCACCTTTACTTGCTCAATAACATTGTTCTTCACAAAATGTTGAAAAATTATATCTTTATATTTCTTAATTATTTGATTAATTTTGGATAAAATGAACATTGGTGCAAATACTTATCTTAAAGCGTTCATTTCAACTCACCGTTATGCTTTAAATTCAAAATTGTTTACAGCTAATTTCGCTTGCAGGAATTATCGTTATAAGTTAAAAGGTTTTTTACCTTCACGAGGTTATGTTTAACGTTATTATTCAAGATGAATTAATATAGTTAGTTTCTAAACCTTGGAAAACAAACGACGCAAGTCGTAGACTTTTGAGTTATACAGTAGCTAGGCAATACAGTGTATAGGTTAAAGTAATATTATATATTAATGGTTTGTTTGTTTGAAGTTAAGCATAAAGCTGCATAATTGAATATCTGTGCTCTGCCCACCAGGGATATCGAAACCCGGTTTCTAGCGTTTGTAAGTCCGCAGACATTCCGCTGTGACACTGGGGGGGGATACATTAATGGTTTCTGTCATGTTGTGTTCTGGCGTAGAGGCTTTAATCTCATATTAAAACTTTTTGGAAATTGTAATGCTACAAAATATCTTCAACAAAAATACACATTTTGAGTGTTTTAATTTGAAATTCGTTAATAAAGTATGTTATAAAAATTTATTTTGCTATAGCGTCGCTAGGGTTATTATTAATTCAAAGGTATAGAAACAACAAAAACTAGAAACACACACACACACACAAAAGATGACCTCCTTTCAAAAGAGGATGAAATGAAATATTTAAATCATCAACATTTTTCAAAGATCGAAAGATATGCTGATGACAATATGCTGATGACAATATGCTGATGCCAACCGATGACGTTGAAAACTCCAATCTAGATATCGAATCTCCTAAAATCGGTAAAGATGATTCTAGCTGATAAAATAAATATTTTTACTGCTCTATTCTTTTATCACACTAATGCCTCTCATGATTCCATATATCACAACGCTTTAGATCAGAGACATTTTAAATTAGTACTATTAGAAAATATTTCAAACTTTTATATATATATATATAAATTTAAAACATTCTAATGAGTAAATAAACATTTAAAATATGTTTAACTTTTTATTTTACATCTCCCCTTTTTTATTTTGGTTAAATAGAAGAGAGATACACCCCTCCTTTTTTATTTTCTTGGATAAATAGAAGAAAGAAAATATTAACACCAAATTGACCAACTGCTCCAAATACTCGAAGGTAACTGTTCTAAGAGTTCAATTTATTCTAGCCACGAAATCTGCTGTTCTAAAATTAATGATTCTATTATATAATGACAAGTTTAATGAGATTTCTGCTCTTACATTCTTTAGTTAAAACTTATTTTGGTTAAATTAAATGACTTTTATCATACTTTGCTGACATCTTTAATCTTTTAAAAGAAAAGATGTAAAAGCAATTTTATAAGCACAGAATCGGTAACCCTGTAAGAAGATTAAAAACAAACCTTTTTTCTTGAAAAGTTTCTCTTAAAATACAATTTATATTGCTTTATTTCAATGATCGTAATGACTAAATCCATACTATGTGAATATTAGCTTATCAGTAATAAGACATTAACTATATCTTTCCTGGTGAGTCAGTGGAAAATATCTATAGACAACAACAAAAAGTATATACATATTCTATAATAATTCGTTTGCTTGTTATTAAGCACAGCCCTGCATGGCAATCTGTGGGTCGCGGGTTCGAATCTCCGTCACACCAAATATGCCCGCCATTTCAGCCGTGGGGGCGTTATAAACTGACGGTCAATCCCACTATTCGTTGGTAAAAGAGTAGCCCAAGAGTTGGCGGTGAGTGGTGATGACTAGCTGCCTTTCCTCTAGTCTTACACTGCTAAATTAGGGACAGCTAGCGCAGATAGTCCTCGTGTAGTTTTGCGCGAAATTCAAAACAAACAAACAATATTAAGCACAAGGTTAAATAACCGGCCATCTGTGCATTGTCCACCGTAAGTATCGAAACACCATAGGCCCTCAGATTTACTGCTGAGCTATATAATAATAAATTTATATGAAAATAAAAGTTTTAAAGTAATAAGCTTTTGTCATTTATACTTTTCTACCCAGATTTAAGAACATAATGTTAATATTAATTAACTTATTTATAAGAAAATAAGTCCAGCATTATCGGAAGCAACGAGTGATTTAAGTTATGTTCTGGTTTCAGATGATGTATCTATCGTAAGCAATTTCACCCCTTTATATGAGTTGTTTTTTCATTTCTGGCATTGTTTAGAGTCATCAAGTCAATATTAACAGAAACACAATCATAGGTACTACTTAAATGACGGTAGACACAAGACTGATTGAATTAGCTCTCCTATAGATTTTCTGTTATATGTATAACATATAAACCGTTGGTCCAGCGTAGAGGGTATAAACAAGTAAAATTGCACAGAACCAATGAACTGTCGTGCCCATAAGTCTTGTTCTTTGAATTAACAATTGCTTAAACAAACTTGAGATTTAAACGCAATGTGAAAACTAACTTCAGAACAAGTAAACTATTCTGTTGCCCTCTACTGAATATCATACTTTTGGCTTGAAAAACAAAGTAAAGATGAATTCACAACCATGTCTGATTTTGAATTGCGTTTAAACCTTAATTTCTTATAAGCATGTTTACTTATTCTTTGGAAATATGCATGTTTACTTATTCTTGCTGTTACAGGCCAAGCAGGGGCAACGGTTTTTTCTTTTCTCGTAAGTTTGCATAAAGAAAGAAAAATAGTTACAACAGAATACATTATTCAATCAGTCCTTTCTTGTTTCATGGCCGTCGTAAGTGTTATTTCAAAATTCAAATATGTACCAGTGATGAACGAACGCTACGAATCAAAGAACCGCTCATCGTCAGTTATCGTAAACTGGTACTTAATTTTAATCAGTTGCTGTTTCCACAAACACTAAAACTGTAAGTGAAGCCTTGTTTACTACGGCATCTCAACTCATCTAATAAACTATACTATTACATTTAATGAATAATATTTCTTAATCGCAAGGTGATTTTACTCGCTCGAAAAGATTTTCGAAATGAAGGATGAATTATCAAAACTACCACTTAATTAACCACTTTGTATTTTAACAGACGAACAATTACCTAATCCTCTCATAAATCTTCACTTCCTTTTCAAGTCAATAATTTACTGACGTTGCTTTGGTACAAAATGAAAACTGAAGCAAGCTTCCACCAGAAATAAAATAGAAAAAAACAACAACAACTAGTTTAATCGAACTTTTTTGTACTCAAACCTACACTTACATTGAGAAAATGGATTTTCTGATGGGTGATGAGTTTGGTCTAACAACAATTTGTCCTGCACTTGCACAGAGTAAGTAAGTAAACGGCTGTTCTCTCATCTTTAGCAGCGAGTGATCGTGTCGTTGAGCTATCTGTCTGATTCAAATACATCGATAAAATTAAGTTTCTCTTTTTTTATGGTTTTAGGAAATTTGTGAACGTTGAGTCGATGGTTTTTCAAAGAAATGGTGTGTCATAAGGATCCATATCGATGTTAGAGCAAACATTACTCCATTTAACTAAAGAAATGGTGTGTCATAAGGATCCATATCGATGTTAGAGCAAACATTACTCCATTTAACTAAAGAAATGGTGTGTCATAAGGATCCATATCGATGTTAGAGCAAACATTACTCCATTTAACTAAAGAAATGGTGTGTCATAAGGATCCATATCGATGTTAGAGCAAACATTACTCCATTTAACTATCTCTTGTTAAAAAGAAAATCAATCAATCTACAGGAAAGCCAACCAAAATATTATTACAGCTTTCCTTTTTAATGCGAATACATAAGCATAATGCGGTTTAGATCTCTTCGTTTGTACGAGAAACACCAACAAAACGAGGGTTACAACTTTCGGCTTTAGAAGGAAGACCAGCAAAATGCGGTTTAAAACTCTTGGTTTTTAAACAAAGTTTGTTTGTTATTAATTTCGCACAAAGCTACTCGATGGCTATTTGCGCTGGCCGTCCCTAATTTAGCAGTGTCAGACTAGAGGGAAGGTAGCTAGTCATCACCACCTACCGCCAACTCTTGGACCACCCTTTTACCAACGAATAGTGGGATTGACCGTCACATTATAAAGACCTTACGGCTGAAAGGGCGAGCATGTTTCTTGTGATGGGGATTCGAACCTGCGACCCGCAGATTGCGAGTCGAGTGCCCTAACCACCTTGCCATGCCGGGCGTTTTAAACAAGCAAAACGAGTTTTGCATTAAGGAAAATACCAGCAAAATAGATTTACGGCTCTTGGCTTTTAATGGAAAGATTTTACTGTTATGAAAGTCAATATAGATGTGGTTTCCTTTCTTGATGTCTTGTAAAGAAAAAAAGTTAAAATATGAACCGTATACATATATAAACATATATATGTTTATTTATACATATGTAATCATATATAATTAAAATAAATGTTCAAATCATTTTTTTACAATACTAATGCTTCATGGCAAATCATCTAAACAGTTGGAAAACACCTAGCTCTTCTCCTAACAAATATCTTAACATGTTTTCAACTGAAGGAACCTGTGATGTCTTCTACTAAACCAGAACAAATGATACTGAAAGCTACGTCAGATTCTTGAGGCTATATAATAGACTACAAAGAAATCGTCTCGAAGGTCTGAGAACATAATCCTCTGATTCATGTAAGAAGAATTTGTAGAAGTACCGTTGATAGCTAATCAAGATACGCCCACCAATATTCTTTTGAACGGAAGTCACGAACTGGGCGTAAGTCACGTTAAGTTACAATAACAGTAGGGATTAAAAAACTGATACTAAGCCATCATCCAATTAAAGATAGGAGGAAATGGAGGATTCACTAACATAGAAAAATGTTTTTTTTTGTTATGTCCTATATATATATATATACATTAAATTTGTTTAATTGTACTTTTCTATTAAGTCTAATTTGTCTGTAGTATTTGGCAAATCTACGTATTTATTGGATCGGTAAATGAGCTTCGACTATGCATGGTATTAATTGTCTTTGCTGGTTACCTGCTACTTCTTAACTACTTGGGCAATCTTACCATGTGACGTTAAGCTCTAGACTATAAGACTCCAGTTTGCTGGTAATCACAAAGTTAGATCATAAACTATATTTGTTTTCTCCACGCCCTTCAGTGGCATAGCGGTATGTCTGCGAACTTATACCACTAAAATCCGTGTTTCTATACACGTTGTGTTCAGAGCACAGATAGCCCATTGTGTAGCTTTGTGCTTAACCTCTCCCCACCTGGGATATCGATTATTAGTATCATAAGCCCTTATACTTGCCCACAGATAGCCCATTGTGTAGCTTTGTGCTTAACCAGAAACAAACAAAATCCTCTCCCCACGTGGGATATCGATACCCGATCATTAGCACCATAAGCCCTTGGACTTGCCGCTGAGCCACTGGTGGGTGGGAGAGTTGGCAGACTCCAATTGAAATTGAATTGAGTTTAAAGTTCTAAATAGAAACATTTAAAATTTTATTATACCATAGTGTACATCAGTGTACATTGTATTTCAGCTGGAATGCAAACAGATATGTCTAAATGTTCAAATAAATGTTGATATTAAATAAGTTCATAAAAAGAGAACAAGCTAAACGTGCATATAAATTGCGCTGGAGTACCATATAAAATAATAATGGTTAACAGTTAGTTGACTTGATAAATCATATCATATTCCATTATCGATACTGTGGAAGAATTCGTCAAGTTGCAGAAAGTTGGGATTCTGTTAATTTTATTTCGTCAGCATTCAGTTTTTAGCGTCGGCTTCTATGTTTTGTTTGGACAATTTGGTATAGTTCTGTATGTTTACGTGTTATGTTGCTTTTTCGTGTTCAGTGAACTGATTTAAAAGGCAAGTACAGTTTCTTACTACAGCTCTGACACTTTAGTTAATAAACTGCATTATGCCTGAGTTGTAAATTGATTTGCTAGTAAAAGGTTCGCGTGACTTAGTTAATACCACTTTTACTATATGATTTTACTTAACCTCTAAAATACGTTTCTGACTTCAAAAATTACAATGAATTAAACTACTATCCTCGTGACAGTATGATTTATTACAGTTAGATGAAGCAAAATCAGAGAGAAAAAACAGGTTTTATATCTTTGATATATCGCATTCAGATATCTTGGAGAAGGCCGGACGTGTCTAGTGGTGTGATTGGTGGAATTCGATTCCGAGGATTCGGGGTTCACGAACAATTGACATAAAAACGCACTCTGTTGAGGTTGTGGGTGTGATATAGGGGGATGAAGGTCAAATCCCAGTATTGAATCATATAAGAATAGCACAAAAGTTGGCGGTGGATAATGAGAACTAGTTTCCTTCCTTGTAGTGACTGTAGTCTATTAGTTTCAAATAAGAGACGGCTACGCGCTGATAGCCCTTTGTGTAGCTATGTGATAAAATCCCGAAACGATGTCTACATGATAGACTTCAAGTCTTTCTCAACACGATGGTGAACCCTGAAGCACTGGGATGGACGAACTATCTCCAATATAAATAGATAGATCAATGCGAGTGGAAATTCATGCCCTAATCTTCGTTTTAATTTTGTTTAGTTTATCAGTTACATGAAAAAGGACAATTTCTAGCAGAGTTTTCTTTCTGTTGACAATAATTACTAAATTATGTTCTGTATAATGCACGAACTGGGCAATTCGTGATGTTGTTTTTTCATGTTCAAATCCTTTGCTGCTCCACTGTGTTCAATAATTTAATTTGTGGAGTTTATTTCAGCCTACTGATTTTAAGAGTTCATTTCAATAATTCGAAGGAGTAGTTACTCTGATGAAATGTATCCGACACACTTGATTTATCTTGTAATAAACTAGTTCTTCTTCAAATATATATAATAACTGAATACATAGTATTGAATCATATAGTAATAAGTGGGTTTTGAGGGTTCTAAGGTAATCAGTAAACGGGTTCTGAACTTTTGCAAGCCACATGGCATAGCTCAACGGAATTACCATATTCTATCTTTAATAACCATGGAAGTAAAAACTGACAGTGGCAATGCTATAGAAGCTCAAGCTTCGTTGGCTGAAACATACGTCTGATCTCAGTTTTTCGAAAAAAAAATTGATTCTCAGAGGAACGTACGCCATTCTTAACATTTCTATAAATTTATCTATGTGTTTTTTAAAAAGATAAACTCGCCATTATACCATCTGGTGAGCTAGCTAAATCCTTGATGTTAGCCACATTTAAGAAATATTCTAGCCAGATATAAATACCGTTCTTCTATTTCATCAATAAATTCGGCACAACTCTTAACAGTGGGTAGCAGACAGAATCAGCTTTATAGACATAAGGTTATTCGCATATTTGACTTTTGTTCCTTGTATTGTTTGCACTAACATTTATTGCAGTTAAGTTCTTAATGTTTTTGTAGGATTAGCTTCTATAACGTTGTGTTTGACTGGAATTTTATTAGGCTTTTTGAATTCCTAAGCTAATTACCGCATATTAATTGTGGCTTGATAAGTCACAAGTAAATGATTCCCAGTAACAATATAGCAACCTAGAATATGGTTGATTTCATTAATGAAACCAACAAATATAAAAACGAATAATCAAAGAGTAAAATGATAGCTAAAAAAACACTATGTTAGAATATGGTGCAACTTTTATCTTAGTTTACCGTGATATCACTGATATCGTCAAGCCTATTTTACGCTAAAATCTGTGGGCACTATTGTTAATTGATGAAAAACCATTTTTGTCCCTCGATGAGTCAGCGTTAAGTTTACGGACTTACAATGCTAAAATCTGTGGTTCAATTCCCAGCAGTGGAGTGCAGATAGCTCACTTTGGATCTTTGCACTAAAGAAACAACAATATCTGTCCCATTTGAGCCGTCCTCAATAGCTTAGTTTTGAGCAACGTTTGGGATATCCCTGAATTCAATCAATGTTACAAATGTGAGAAGGCCCGATTGTTATTGTAACCAGAAAACAACCATTCATCGTTGTATGACTCTTCTTCAAATAATTTGTTTTGTTAATAGGCTCTCTGTTATTATTTTCCCCAACATGATATACTGACTTCACTTGTTTGCTTGTTTATTATGAATTTCGCGCAAAGCTACACGAGGGCTATCTGCGCTAGCCGTCCCTAATTTAGCAGTGTGAGACTAGAGGGAACGCAGCTAGTCATCACCACCCACCGCCAGCTGGTGGGCTAATCTTTTACCAGTGAATAGTGGGATTGACCGTCACATTATAACGCCCTCACGCCATGTTTTGTGTGACGAGGATTCGAACCCGTGACCCGCAGATTGCGATTCGAGCGTTCTAACCACCTGGCCATGCCGGGCCCGATTACAGTCATTTGACAGATACAGTTTTCATATTTTACAACTACACCTAATATTATTATGTCTTTTGGTAACGATAGTTCAATTTAGTATACAATATTACAGTATTTCAGGAAACTACGTTAAGATAAAGGTAAATTTGTTTGGCATTAAGCACAAAGCTGCACAATTGGCTATCTGCGCAGTGTCCACCACGGGTATCGAAACCCGCTTTTAAGCGTTATAAACTTTCAGACTTACCCCTGAGCCATGGTGGGGCATAAAGATACGACAAAAGAGCCTTTAAATCCTGATATATTTCTTTCAACGTGCACAAAATGTTAACACCATTAGTTTTTAAATACATACAAGATGTACACAGTAAGAAGTAAAAATGACATATTCCGTCACAAAACATTAAAAACAAAGATATGAACAAAGAGTAGTTGTTTCAATTAACTGAATTGCTTCTGGATGTGTAAAAACGTAGAATCTTTGTTCTTGGAGATTACCATAGAGTATTCACACTTCCACAAGCAAATTAATTTATTACATTCAACCGTAATTTGTATTGTGTGGTAGATAAAGACATAAGTAGAGCTAGGATTTCTGAAAGGAAAGATAGAGTTTTTTACTTCAGGAGGATTATATTTAGTCTTCTCTGATGAGAAGATACACCAGAAATGATTCTTTTTATGTAAATAACAGAGGAATAATATCTCCAAGTTTCGTCAATGAAAAGAGTTCTTCAACTTTAAACAGAATATTCGAAAAATTTACATATCAGTACAGTACAAAAAATATTTTAACTACAAGCTTTTAACAAATCACGAATGACGTAAAGTTGTAAAAAAGATTGCTTCAAAATGAGTGGAAATTTACATGTATATTGAAGTAAGAATTTATCTAAATGGGTATAATAAGATCTAATATATAATTGTCTTTGTTATTAAAAGAGCATTACAAAATTGGCGCCTCTAGTGGAATGGTAAATGTTATAGTTGTCATAAAAAATAGCCAATGGTCAATACTATCGAGGATTTTACTGGAATGGTTTCAGGATTAACAATTCTCTATTTATGTTTAACAGTAATAACCAGCAAATTTAATTGAATTATCACAACAGTTTTGATCATACATCAAATTCGTTTAACTTATTTTGTAAACAGCAGGCAAATATTAACACACTTCTTTTCCAAAACACTTAGTGTACCACTAATGTACAATTTAATTGTTGTTTTGCTAAGGCAGGTTTTAAGAAAAAAAAGTTAGCCATGCACATTGTACAGTTTGCAGTACAGTCTTCACATAAACATCGTTGACAGATCATTGTCTAGGAATAGAACTCTGAGATTAATGCAGAAAAGTTGAAGGAATCTAGAAAAAATAAACTTTAGTTTGTAACCAACAGTTCATTGTCCTTCTTATAAAGTGTATCCAAAGTAATTAATGAGTAAATACGTAGCCAGTATCAAAGTCCTGCACGAAAATGTTCTTCAGTTATAGTTTTCGTGGTACAAAACTGTATGTCCAATCATTTGTTGACATCTGTTTACACATTTGTTCTGATAAAAAGGTACTGCTGTCAATTTCAGTGCCTGTTTTTAGCAGCTTGGTATTTTTTTTAAAAAAAGAGAGATCTTGCTTTTATTATAGGAAATACAAATATGGTATACTTTTAATGGTATCGGTATTGTTAGTTTCTGAAGGACTATTTGTTTTAGTTCTTCCGACGAATTTTTTTCCTTGCAGGAGTCGAAACAATGTTATAGTTAACCTATTTATATATATTACATTAAACGTTCATAAAGATAAAGATTTTGATATTTTTACAAGGCCATAAACACACGTAAACACAAAACTTTAGCTCAACAAGGGTTGTATCCATTGGAGATTAGAACCAAAGGAGTTGTAGTTTACGAAAAGACCAAGAACTACACGATCATGGGTTCCTTAAAAACGTGCTTTGATCAAAATGACCAATGTCTTCTGCTGAGAAGTCGAAAAGTACAAAATACAACCCTGCACTGCTTTGTATTTCTACGTTTAGGACAAATTAAAGTGAAGCTGGACCAAACAGCTCATCATCCATCAGAAAATCTATTTTCTCAATGGAAGAGTAGGTTTGATCACAAAAAAAGTTCAATTGAACTGTTTTTTCCATCCGCTCTGAGGGGAAGTTTATAATATTGATCTTGTAAAGTGGATTTTGTGTAAAGCAATACAAATCAAATATTCATTTTAAAAGAAGTTAAAACATCTGAAAAAAAGCTTATTGACTATCTGTCAAATTACGTATTGATTAAGTTTCAATAATCTAATTAATATTAATATTTTTAACTTTAATAATTTAATTTCTGATCAACTTGATACCAAAAATAAAGAAAGAAAAGATCTCCTTGAGTGAATGATAACAAAAGCAATTCTCGAAAGTGCTCGACCCCATGTCCCAGCGTTAGCTTCGTGGACTTATAATGCTACAAATCTGGTTTGATATGCGCGATGGATAGAGCACAGATGGCCCAATGCGTAGATTTGTGTTTAATAACAACGACAAATACAACTCTAGTGTAGATGATGACAACGATATTAAACAATTTATCTTAATAATCGAACTATCTACAGATGTACATTGATGTAACTACATGACTAAGACGCATACAATTCTACCGTTTGTTCACTTGAAACATTTAATTGCGTTTAGACATTAAACAAAAACAATGCTTACAACAGAGCATCAAGTTGAAGAATTCACACATAAAGATTTAGGGAATATAATTCTTATGGTTTGTTTGACAGGAAATTTTGTAAGCTAGTATAAGATAACAAGATGGAAGGATAAGCGTATCGACCAAATTTCAGGAGATATACCTTCTCCATATTTTTTTCTTATGGAAAGAGGATGAATTCGTTCAGATTATCATGTTCCTTGTTCTGTGATTTATCTATGCTTTGATCCGACGCAATTTTTTAACAACATAGATATATAGTTACTGTTACCAGAATACTATAAGATAAAATCAACATATAAATATGTCTATTTCACATCAACTCATTCTTTCATCCATATCTTGTTCACACCAAATAAACAATACTTGATAAATCGCTGATAAAAAATAGCCATGTTTTATCATATCATTAAGAAAAAAGGCTCCACCAAAGTGGAAATAATTCTTCGTGTTTATAATATGTGAATTGTTTGCTGTAGTAGAAATAGATAGGTCCAGTAATTTTAGGTTTGAGTAGATTAAATCTCTTAGTACACTTTTCTTAATGTTTAGAAATATATTCGATCCAATAAGTTAAACGTACCAATGCAATGTAAATTGTTTTTCTTCTATACACGACCCATAGGAAATAAACTTGTTTTAGATACTTCATCGTTGGAGAAATTTCGTCAGTTAGATTTTAGTTAATTTTGTACTTTTGTATCGTAGAATTTTTAATTAGAAAACTAGGAAAAGTTCTAGTCAACATTTTATAAATTTCTGAGTAGGAAAAGCTCTTGTCAACATTTTACAAATTTCTGAGTAGGAAAAGCTCTAGTCAACATTTTACAAATTTCTAAGTAGGAAAAGCTCTAGTCAACATTTTACAAATTTCTAAGTAGGAAAAGCTCTAGTCAACATTTTACAAATTTCTAAGTAGGAAAAGTTCTAGTCAACATTTTACAAATTTCTAAGTAGGAAAAGCTCTAGTCAACATTTTACAAATTTCTAAGTAGGAAAAGCTCTAGTCAACATTTTACAAATTTCTAAGGAAAGGGTATTCAGCTCTTTAGACTAGAAACGGAATTATGAGAAGCAGTAGCAGATTAGACTAGTGAAGAAAGACGTGCAAACTCGCTTTATAAAGTAGGTCAATCCAATAAATGTCTCTACCACGATATACAATAGGTCCAGATGAGTCCAGCTAATCAAACACATAACCCTATCACGACGATATAAATTAGGTCTAAAGAGTCCAGCCAATCCAATACATACGTTTCTGTACAGCTCCAAGGAGTCTCTCCTGTAAACAACGCATTTTCATTTTATTGTTTTGTAATTGTACTGCACATCCCAAAGTATATAGGTATACAGTTTCTAGGAAACTATCATCTCTTAATATAAACATACATGTCTTTTTTTTCTGTTGATTTTCCTTCTTTGCTAATGGTCTTATTACTACAGTCTTTCGTTGCCACACTTTTAATGTCATAGCTCTAGTTTGGAAATATCTCGACATAATGGCTAAATTCGATTGAACAAAATATTTTATAATCTACCTACGTCAATGCAGAAACTATGAAGTGGTTTGTGTAGTATGTGCTATGTGTATTATCGAGATTACCCAGAATTCCTGTATAGGTGAACAAAGGAATCTATTAAAACTTTATTTTCTATCATGTAGACGTTTTCGTGTTGAAAGGTACATAATTTTTCTTCTATGACAAGACATCAGGTAAGTTTAGTTAGTTTAGAGAATACGGTGAGTGACAGTAAAATATTCCCATGACTCCAATAATTTGTTATTGAATATTATTCTTACGTTTATCGCATTCAAACAACGCACACAAATATAAAAACTTATTATTTGTTGGAAATAAACTACATTTATTAAACATATCTCGGCAAAGAAAATTGTCAGCAAAAGTCACGATAACTAGTTTGATAACAGCCGCCATGTGATTTTTTTTTACGATTTGTAGCCGGAAGTAGTGATTACTGCAAACGGCAAAACGAAGTATCGAAGGTAATATGTTATTTAATCTAAATCAAGTTAAAACTGACCGGAAGTAGTGATTACTGCAAACGGCAAAACGAAGTATCGAAGGTAATATGTTATTGAATCTAAATCAAGTTAAAACTGACCGGAAGTAGTGATTACTGCAAACGGCAAAACGAAGTATCGAAGGTAATATGGTATTGAATCTAAATCAAGTTAAAACTGACCGGAAGTAGTGATTATTGCAAACGGCAAAACGAAGTATCGAAGGTAATATGTTATTGAATCTAAATCAAGTTAAAACTGACCGGAAGTAGTGATTACTGCAAACGGCAAAACGAAGTATCGAAGGTAATATGGTATTGAATCTAAATCAAGTTAAAACTGATTTGTTACATATAAAATGGTATTTTCTGATCAACATTAAAAATATCGTAGTTGTAAACATAATGGAAATATTTTAATGTTTTTTCTTCCACAAGTGTCTCACAACAAAACGTGCGAATTTCACAACGTCAAAACATATGAGAAATACTTAGTTAAAAAATGTGATTTGTTAAACATTCTATCTACTAAGTTTGTACCAAGTTTGTTGAAGTTTAGTACAGGAAGAGCTAGAGCCTAAAGGTAGCTGCAAAGATGACAGATTAGAAATTAATTTCAGACATTTTATACTTTTTTTTAATTCTAATTCTTTTCCGACAAAATACTAGGTTGTTTATTTTATTGACAAAAGATTTTTGACTCAACATTTAAATGGTATTCTACCTATATCGAACAAAACGTGTTTGGAAGTACTTCGTAATGATATTAACTAGAATAGTTTTGATTTAGTATTCAAAGCACGTTTTATACTTGGCAAAGGATGCTTAAAAGAGCTTTGTAATTTAGTATCGTTAATTTCATTGATCAGTGACATAGCCTATGTGTGTGTATGTAACGAATTAAAAAGTAATGCACGAAGAAAGTTAATTATTATTATGTCAGTACGTATATGAAAACACTGGGATCCTCAAACTGAAACTACCCACGTTGATGTATGAACCTGCAATGTTTGAGTCCTCCATGATTTTCCTTTCTAGATGATAGAAAACTTTACACGACAAATAAAACTTTAGGCGGAGAATGTTGTAAATTAATTTATAATAGTCCTTTCATGAGCAAGCGGTAGGAAAAGCAATAACTAAGGTAGGAAAAGAAATAACTTAAGAAGGAAGACCAATACCTAAAATAGGAAGTGTAATAACTTAGGAAGGAAGACCAATACCTAAAATAGGAAGAGTAATAACTTAGAAAGGAAGACCAATACCTAAAATAGGAAGAGAAATAATAAAGGTAGGAAGAGCAATAAATAAGGTAGGAAGAGTAATAAATAAGGTAGGAAGAGTAATAATTCAGATAGGAATACCAATATCTATACTAGGAAGAGGATAACAGAGGTTAGACAGATTAAAAGCGGCTCTGTTACAAACCTCTTTTAAACATATCTTACCAAATATAAAGTATATACTGAATCAAAACAGCCGTCGTTGAAATAATTACGAAGTTATTACAAATAACTCTAACTGGTCCCTCGGTGGCTCGACGATAATTCTGAGGCTTTTAACGTTATAAATCGAGTTTCGATATCCGCTGTGGGCATAGCACGATAACCCTCTTCGTGCTTAACAGCAAAAAAAACAACATAACAACTAAATATCAGGCGATATGCTTTTCTCGTGAAAATGCTTAATCTATCAACGCATATTATTTTATGATAACGTACAGACAACTCCGTGAATTACGTTTCAAGCTATTCCAAGAATGACAATTCTAATATGTTTGTCTTTCCCAAATGCTTCTTATAAAAATGCTTCTCACATGGTTTCTTTCATTGGTTTCGTTTTATACACTTGAATTCTTCTCGGTCTCTCAATGTCGTCTTTCTTTGATGACTGTTAAATATTTTCCTTGTCCATGTTTTAATAACTTTTCTTCTCTATTTATTTTATATCTGCTTTCTGGTTAATAAATATTCCAGTTTCTGCGCTTTCAACTTATTCCAATTCTAATCCATCCCCATTTCGTTTTCTTGTTGTTTTCTATTGCTTTTACTATGTCCATAACAGCTCAGAACCACATCTAAATATATTGGTTCAACAGGTATTTCTTTGTCTTTCAAAGACTCACTTGTACAAGTAGTACCAATGCATCTGTTGGAAATTCGTGATTCGTTGATTTTAAAGTACATTCTTACTGTAAATTGGCGCAGTGATCCCCTCTCCAACTCATTCACTACAATAGTTAGGGATATAGTTTTGATCAACTTAACAGTATGATTCATCATTGTGTAAGTAAAACCCCGAAATAAGATGTTTCGTTTCCTTTAAGGTTCCGTAAATTTCCCAGAAACCACATCAGACGATAAGTAAAACATATTATTCAAGAAACAACAGTTCAATTGTCATTAAACTCGTGATGAATCGATACATGCATATGTTTATTCCTATATTTGAGGCATTTATTAACCATTCGGACTCGAAAATAAAGATATAGTTGATATGTTTAGTAAGTAGAATTAAAAAGAACATTTGCAATTAGGATAAAACCGGAACATTCTAGAAGCAAAACACATTCATCCAGACCTATACTACAAAAAAAAGGGTATGTTAGAATCAATACACATGAAGACTGATCAGTAAGTATAACTGATGGAAGACAATGAGATGCTTGTTATAAGATTTATTGTATAAGGTCATACACTAAAGCGTACTTTTATTTGTAAGAAAATCTGATCATGTATAAGATGTCCCAAGTAACTGACGCTACTTTACAATGTTTAGACAGTTGAGTAAGCCGATGGATATTGTTTAGATATATAAAGAGTTATAAGTGATAGGGAAGAATCTTGAGTGAAAGGCATAGTTTGGATTATCATCTCATGTTTTATGAAAAACATCTTATACTATGACATGAAATAGGTGTTATTGCGCTTATAACTATGTTATCATTATCACCAACAATGTACTGATGAATTATCATGTCCTTACCAATACTCATAGCAATGTACTGGTGGCACATCTAGGAGTAACTTAGGATGGAGTAACACTGTTGTGACTCTGTATACAGGACAGAACTTTGGGCTAAGTTTAGGCTATTGCCCCAGCTATTCCAAATGCTGGGGCACCACTATTGTTATGTTTCTGTACAGCTTTAAACATTCTTACATCACAGTAAAACAACAGCTTCATATCTGTTTTAGAACAAATTGTTGTTATTTGTTTTAAAGCAGAGCCATATTGGGTTATCTACCATATCCTCCGCGAGAAATCTAACCCCTCATTTTAGCGTTGTAAGCCCGTAAACGTACCGCTAATCCACCGGTGGATTTTTACGTCAAGAGAAATAAGCATTTACAAAAGGCTAAAATTGAAGTTTTTCTTCTTCTCCATTTTGAAGATGCAAAAATTATATAATAAACATAGAAGAACTTCCATGAAACACAATTTTCTTCGTATATTTAACTTGAACTAATGATTAAGAACTGTAGCCCATATATTGATATCTTAGGTGGATATTTATTGATACTTTTAACTTTAAAGGTTAATTATTCTCTACAGCCAGTGGGTTAAATCTAATGATTTAAGGGTCTAAATGATAGCAGATAATTTCATATTAGGGAATGCCGTAATGTGTTAATAGCTTTCTCTTATAGCTGATGTCAGAATCACACTTCGGTTGAAATCTTCTTTTCATGCCCCCCACCGCCCCCAGTGGCACAGCGGTGTATCTGTGTATTTTAAGGTATCATATAGGATTAGAGGTAACAAAAACACAAGCCCAATAGTCTCTTGTTTAAAGTAAACAGATAAAAAGGACAAGAAAGCTATCTTTTTGATATTAATGTGACTATTACTTACTCCTGTTTCAACTAAGTACAGGAAGCAAGAACAAAAGCAACGAATTTATGTTATGTGGTGCAAAGTTATTACACTGGTGAAATCAAAGAGGCTCGAAAGGTGTGTACTTCAAACTGGCTTATCCTAATGTCCATATGTTATGTGGTGCAAAGTTATTACACTGGTGAAATCAAAGAGGCTCGAAAGGTGTGTACTTCAAACTGGCTTATCCTAATGTCCAAGTTGCTGTCCTAAGGAATCTAGTGTTTTCTAAAAGATTCAGATTTTATGAAAAATCTTCAGTCAAAAAGTATGTATTACTACCTATAATGAGAGCAGCCACGGGGAATCGAACTTCGGATTTTATTATTGTAAGTCCATAACTTATCGCTGATCAACTGGAAGACTAATAATAAACATAAAATAAATGAGAAAAATAACAATAAGTTAGGAGTGCAAGATGTGGTTGCTCATTTTACATTTCTTTGGAGAGCAGTCATCTTCCCACAAATGTCTGCAGGCAGTGAGGAGTGATATAGATGTGGGACGTTTTGGGCTTGAGCCCCCATATCTCCCTCTCCTAACTTCATCTTATTTTTATTACTTGTTTTATATTCACCCTTCTTTCTTTAACATGTGAGACTAGCGAACGTAGGGTAAGACTGGTAGACGGTGTATCCCCACCGCAATGTGGGTCTTACTTCTGTAGTCACCTCTAAAGCTCAGGTCACATCTTATATCCAACATTATAGCTTATGCCCTGGTTATCTTTTTAATTTATGCAGCATTTTTGTTGCATTTTTTTGTTAGTTGTTAAAGTTTGTTTTGCTAATTAAAATGTTTTTCCATCATAGGTTTGGATTTACCGTTTTTAACGCAGTCCTTTCTTTTGATGTTAATATTTAGTTAACTGTTGAAATAATGTTTTTACATGTACATATTGATATATATACATAATTCCTTATGGCTGCATAACTGATTTTCTCGAATATTCTCCATAGACTTCAAAAAGCCTTGGATCCCAAACTTTAGATGGAATTAAATGATTTTATATATTGAGTACTTGGGATATTGCAGCGTTATAGATCATCCATTCGTAGGGATACTGTAGCGTTATAGATCATCCATTCGTAGGGATATTGTAGCGTTATAGATCATCCATTCGTAGGGATATTGTAGCGTTATAGGTCATCCATTCGTAGGGATATTGTAGCGTTATAGATCATCCATTCGTAAGGATATTGTAGCGTTATAGATCATCCATTCGTAAGGATATTGTAGCGTTATAGATCATCCATTCGTAGGGATATTGTAGCGTTATAGATCATCCATTCGTAGGGATATTGTAGCGTTATAGATCATCCATTCGTAGGGATATTGTAGCGTTATAGATCATCCATTCATAGGGATATTGTATCGTTATAGGTCATTCATTCATAGGGATATTGTAGCGTTATAGATCATCCATTGATAATGTCGTTTCTTGTCACGATTATCGACTTAATTACTTCGCTGATAAAATGCTAATATCCAATATGAGTTAGACAACTCTGATGTTGATTCATTTGTTACACATTGACAGTATTTAACAATATTTCTGCTAGTCGTGTAAAATACGTATTGCGAAACTCCCGCCTATTCTCTAAAGTTCTAGAAGATTCTCGAGTGTAAGAATCAACAATATATGTATGTACGTAAACGCTTAATGTAGCTTTGTACTATTACGCAATCTGAATTTTCTAGAAACTCTCCACACGCCTATAAACATAACCAACGCGACGCGCCAAAAAAGGAATATCTATTATTAGTTTGCTATAATCAGTGTGCTATAAACTTCGGAAGCTATAACTGTGATTATTATAACGCTTGTCGATCGGGAAACTTCAGATATTTGACCAGGAGCATATACAAAGTTCGAACATTACAAATCATTTAACTTCAATGGATTCACATCGGACATTAGTATTTTTACGAAAACATTACATAACTTTATCGTGGAAAACTCGGCGTGTGTGGCTGATGAATAACGAAGGGCAAAGCTAGCTAGATCCCTGTTAAACGAATTATTCCTACGTCAACTCGTAATTAACTCGCTCATCATGAACCCTCGACAAGATATCGAAGAAGTTCCAGACTAGAAAGAAGACTTTATATTGCTTGTAAGTTGTAAAACTTTTGTTTATAAATCATTATATATAATAACTATATGTAATAACTGTTATTGTAAATTCTATTGTTGTGTGTATATTAAAACGTATTTGTGTTAAAAAAAAGAAAACTGTGTGTATCAATGTTATTGGCAAATATCATAAACTGACTATATATCGGCTTTTACTTAACTGCCAAATCCAAAGTACAATTTAGCTACTAAATTCAAATTTATCAGCTAACTCAGTTTCAGACCATTCGAAATTGTGATATGTAAGAACATTAACTTTTTTCTTAAGTTATTTTCTTATGTATCAAGAACAAATAATAAATATTATTATTGTTTATTGTTGTTGGTTATTTAGCTCAAAGCTACACAATGAGCTATTTACGCCTCGTCTACCCTGAGGAATCGAACCCCGGATTTTAGCGTTGTAAGTCCAGAGACTTACTACTAACCCACCAGAGGACTTTTACTTTTGGGTTTACTGTCCTTCTGCTCTAATGTGCTAACTTAACCTCCTTTGTTTCTCTAAGAAACAATTATATAAATATTAGGGATAAAAATGTAAATCGTCCAAGTTATAACTTTGTAGCCTTGAGTGTCCGGAAATTACATAATTCAACTTTTGTTTGTAGAAATATTAATGCCATAGCAAGAACTGCCAATGTTGAGACAGCATAATACTAGTAAATCATGCAGGCAATTCTTTTCAGACTGTTGTAATTTTCATTGTTATTTAACTCGTGAATAAAGAAACGTCGACGAATATTCTCTTAATTAAAAATCACGAGCAGTCCGAACAAGAATCTTTAAATACCACTGGCAACAAAGTAGTTAACATCCTCCCAGTTCCCCCAGAAAGTGGCCAGTCCAGTACTCATCAAAAACGTCTTCGTACGGAAAAGTTAATGGAAGGCTCAACATTCTTGTTTCTTTTTTTTTCACAGAAATTCCGCTTGATGTGCTGTAGTTATGATTACTGCGTTTTTTCCTCAGTTATGTTTAATATATTTTACTTTGGAAGTTCGTGAGAAGTTTTAACTTTGCATAATAACACGTCAGAAAAGACAAAACTGGAAAGCACTTGTAAAACTAAAGGAAAAAAACTATCCATTGGAAGAGTACTTTTTATCGAATGTAAATTTTGAAACTTTCTTCGATAAATTTCTAACTTTGTGATATCCAGAACTTGAGTATGAACATACTAGATAGTACTTTGATACCTCAACCAACAAGCTTCAAAAGGAACCCCACAACTATTATAAGATTTGTCTCTTGAGAGCTGTTGTTAGATAGCAAGTGTCCTTACCAAGTAACAAAGAACCCATGTTGCCCGGATATGTTACCCGACCTTCTGTAAACTATTTACACAATACCCGTAGTGTCTGAAGTTAATCTATTAATTCTGATATTTGTGGTTGAAAAGCATCAGCGCATTATGAAGAAAGAATAAGGAGCCATACCATTAAGTGTATGAAATATACAGTTCATATGAATTATCTGCATTGTTTTCATTAAACCATTAGATTTATGAATTACTACGTCTTAGTTAAAATATATAACAAAACAGCTCAAAGATGATAAAAACGTTCTTATTAAAGGGGCAGTACACATAAGAGTTACCTTCAACTACAGATATTAAAATGAAAACATCAAATAATAACGTAAGTAGGATAAAACTCGACCCGATCCGCATAGGGTTCAAAAATATTACTTTTTAAATAAATATAAATTATCACCAGCGGTATAGGTTATTTTTAGTTTTAATACTTTGATTGTTAAGGCTTCTTTATTTTCCTTTCCTTAACATTACCTTCTTTTTTACGTTACAATATATTTTTTGAACTGGTGTTTGTTATGGGTGTAGTTTTCATGAATGTTTGGGAAGGGGGGTGGGGGTCTGGTGTAATCTTTAATTCTTTATTACATTCTCTACATCTTTATTGATTTTTACGATGAATCTTCTCCAGTATTAGACGAGATGTTAATGTTCAAATTATACTTCAATTATATATTTAATTCTTAGAATCAAAATCTTCGACTGTTTTTTTTCTTTCGCATCAAACAAACAACAACCTTGCAAATGGAAAATAGCAAGTAAATAAAACATATTTGTAAAAGTCTACCGTATATTTTAGACACCAGATTTCTGATATAGTCTCATCAATTTGCATACTAAATTAAAAACAAACTATTCAAGAGCCCTGTCAAAACCGGAAGGAAAAGTATCACATTTTGAGCTGCACTCAACGTGGACCAGATATAAAGGCTACATCACAGACTTATTTAGAACCAAAAACAAGTTACTACTAGAAAAATATTCCAATAACTTCTAGGCTGAAAGGAGACAAAGACGCGGACCAAGTCTTTTGTTCTAAAGTGTAACGTTTTCTTTGGTAGTATAAAATTATTTTAAGTGTTTTTAAGTTCTGAAAAAAATGTGCTTTTTTCTACAGCCTTGAATACATGTTTTGATGCATATATATATATATATTACTAAAGAAGTCAAAGGATCAAACGAACATTGCTAATAAAGAGAAGAACATTTTCAAGTGGCAGGACTGCTTAAAAATCAAACTAAAAGCAAATATTAGTTGGCAAGTGAGTACATATATTACATATAATAGGTAAATACACAATGTTATGTAATCTAAATACTACTGAACAACAACAATAAATTTATGTTGACACTACATATATTTGCAAACAACTTTATTCCACGAAACTTGCTTAAGCTCTACATTCACTAAGAAAAAAGAACCGAATCACTAACAAGTGCCCAAGGGGGCTTCCTACTATTTCTAAAGTGAGTTACTCACTTTAAATCTTTTGGTTTGTTATTGATGAGATATGATTCATTTTTAATTATTTATCTACATTAGCTATTAATCGAATTTAAGCTTTGAGCTATTTAACTCATTAATAAATAATTTAGCTACTTGACCAGTGATTTGATATTATAGTTAGATGAACAGTAAAAAAATAAAGACATTTAGTGCCGTTCCTCGAATAATTTAGGTGGGTTTTGCTTGATTAATCAAAATAATTGTGTATTATTAAACATACGTATATTCGACATGGTACAAAAAACCGAGAAAATCATAATTAAAAATCTATCCTGTGTGTATAAAAAGACAATCTAATAACGCATATGAGTTTTCTTATTAAGTACTAAATGTATACAAACACATTTTTCCAAGTTATTTATGTGTTTGTATGTCCATGAACTTGTTGGTGGGTCCCAAGTGACACACGAGAAAACTGTTAACAAAACCACATTCGTATTGCAATTAATCTACAAATTATTGTTGGCGGTCCTCTAAGCATTTTACATAGAGATATGTTTTGGCCAGTTATTTTGTATCTTCCCTGGTTACACTTATTCAATATATACTACAAATTTGTAGTTCTATTTAAGATGATTTTATTTTAGACATTTTATTATTTTATTTATTTTGTAAGTGCGGGAGTTGGGAGTTTCATGTAGTAGAAATATTAGGGCGGTTTCATTTCTACTTTAAAAATTATAAGATCTTTTAAGGGCAGTCGTCTTCCCACAACTAGCTGCATACAGTGAAAGGCAGTAGGAGCTGAGCCATTGTGGGTGTAAGCACTCAACTTCATACTCTTAATTGATTTTCTATGATTACTAGCTAGTTTAACATCAGCGTTTGGATTTTGTCTGGTAGATGGGATGATCCCCACGCATTTGGGAGCTATTACCACAGGCGTTATCCGTTATGACTTTAAGGTAACGCTTTGGATTAACAATGAATTTTACTAAAACCTTCTTAATGGTTATCTTATATGAAGTTCATTATTGATTTATAGTGCTGATTTTAATCGCCTATTAACAATTAATGTAATTAATAGTATTGAAGCTATTTATTTCATTATTGATGTAGATAGTGTAATTATGAATCTCGTTTATTATGTTCAGCAATGTTGGAAAGTTATATGTAGTACAATACCGTATATAACAAAAGTTATAGGTAGTACAATACTGTATATAACAAAAGTTATATGTAGTACAATACTGTATATAACAAAAGATTGAATTATTTGTATTAAAATCAGACCTAACAGTCAATGACTACACTTTTATATGAGTTTAGCTGGAAATATATTTAGTTTAATACGCGATTTTAACTTACTTTCTCAGATGCAAAAAATACATACGACTGATTGTTTATCGTTAATAGGATGTGAGTCATGAATATGAAAAACAAAATCGAAAGTAAACAAAACTTTCATTAACTCCACAATTTGTCTACCATTCAGATTTACTGTAAATAATAAAAAATAATAATCATTAAAAACCAGATTTCGGTAGCATAATGTTTGCGAATGATAAAAATCCTATTTCAATTTTTTTTATCTTCACGTTCAATGTATGCTGAGCAAGTTTTATACTCCTCTGATTAACTGATACGTAAAAACTGTGAAACAGATATATAACAAAAACAATATCTATAAAAATACTTTGATGAATGACCATGAGCAATATGTTCAGAAAAATATTAATAAATCATCTCTTACTATAGCATTAATGAGATAAAATGTAATATATAGAATTACAGCAGCTGAGTAATAGTAACGAAACTTTTTTTTTCCCAATGATATTGTACAGTTGTTTCTTTGTAGCTCTAAACTATACAATGGGCTACCTGTGCTCTGTCCTCATTGGAGAATCGAACCTTCGATTTCAGCGTTCAAAGTCTATAAAACTTACTTATATACTTAAATTTGTATGAATTCAGCGTAAAGCTGCACGAGGGCTATCTGCGCTACCTGTTACTAATTCAGCAGTAAAAGACTAGAGGGAAAGTACCACTACCCACCGCTAATTCTTGGGTTACTCTTTTACTATTGAATAGTGGTATTCACCGTAACGCCCATAGCTAGAAAGGATAAGACAT
>NW_013666472.1:245070-262439 GCF_000517525.1 Limulus polyphemus
CTTGGTTACGTCTTTTACTTATTGTAATAGTGGTATTCACCGTAACGCCCCATAGCTGAAAGGATAAGCATGTTTGGTGAGACTCGGATTCGAACCCGCTGCCCATAGATTCCGATTGAGCGCCCTAACCACCTTGCTATGCCAACCCCGTGTACTTAGAGCCAAGTTTATTTTGAGAAAAGCTTATTCAACACTGTACGCGAAAATAGACCAATTGAGTTATAATGATATGTTATTATTTGTTTAGACAGGATTTAGGAATGGTACAAATGATTATTTAATTTCTGCAGTTCATATTGGTGTATAAAAGACATTTTAATAGGAGAAATAAACGACCTTATATAGCAAATTTGGTAGTTTTCTTTGATTGAAGTTGAGGGTCCAATTAAAGAAAAACAACAAACTTGGTGTTATAAGGTCGTTTATTTCTAGTACTAAAATGGTCCAAATGATGTTACAAACTACAAAATATAGAACATATAGTGATGATTCTCAACCGGTCAACCCAGTTGTCCTTTGATTTTGAGAAGTTACATAAATTTCATGTAATGGTTAGAGTAACTCAAGAGTTGGTGGTGGGTGGTGATGATTAGCTGCCTTCCCTCTAGTCCTAGTTTACTGTTAAATTAGGGACGGCTAGCGCAGATAATCATCGTGTCTCTTTGTGCGAAGTTCCAAACAAACCAAATCAAAGTAATGGTAAGTATAAAAACTGTCGGATTGCACTTATTTTGAGAGTAATAGAAAAAAATATATATTGTTATGTACGCATGTAATTCTGGGAGAAGGGTTGGAGGGGAGCGTCAGGGTTTGTGGGTTGGAAGGGAGCGTCACAGGAGAATTTTGTCGCTGTGCTTTTAATATCTTTTCTACACCATTGCACCATACTGTGAATTTTGTGATGCAAGTATAATGAAAATATTTTTTATGATTGATTCTCAGAATTGCAACCAGAATTCACAAATAATATTTACTCGCAAAATATAATAAATAAATGTTTCAAGAGTTTATATATTTTTTTACAATTAGATTTAAAACCGCTCTGTGGTTAGTGGTAAGTGTGAAAGTTTATAACGCTAAAATCGGGTTTCGATTCCCGCAATGGGACCCCTCACAGATAGCCAGTTGTGTAGCTTTGTGCTTAATTACAAACAAAGGTAATGTAACGTAGCTGATTTAAACAAAGGTCTTCTGCTACCTCTAGTACCTCTAACTTTCTTTAAGTATACTGAATTATCAGGCCACTGAATGTAATCTTTAAGTATACTGAATTATCAGGCCACTGAATGTAATCTTTAAGTATACTGAATTATCAGGCCACTGAATGTAATCTTTAAGTATACTGAATTATCAGGCCACTGAATGTAATCATTAAATATACTGAATCATCAGGCCACTGAATGTAATCTTTAAGTATACTGAATTATCAGGCCACTGAATGTAATCTTTAAGTATACTGAATTATCAGGCCACTCAATGTAATCTTTAAGTATACTGAATTATCAGGCCACTGAATGTAATTAGGAGAGAAAGATATGTGTAGGAAGATCGAAAAAAAAGATACTTTAAAATATTCCATTATGTAAATACCATATATTTAGTTAGTAGTGTGAAAGAGAACACGAACAGTGGATTAACTTGGGGTGAAATAAAAAAATTAACTTAACGTAAACAGCACAGGTAAGAATTAAACTGAAGTAAGAGATGTGAAAAGATTTGTTTGAGTCAAAATATAACCGTTATATTTCTTTTTATACATCAATTCTGACTGTCTTCTCGTTGCAAACTCGAGCATAAACAGAAAGCCATTAGGAAAGTGTTCAAATTGTTTATGCTACTCTTCATGTCCCCTAGTGGGGCGATAAGTTTACAGACTTACAACGAGTTCAATTCTCCGCGGTGAATATAGCAGATAGCCCAATGTGGCCTTGCTCTAAAACAATTTTAATTATTTTATAAAAATTATATTGTTATTTAATAATCCCCTGCCCCAAAAGAATTTAGAGCATTCACCTTTTTAAGGAAATCCAATCGTTATCAAATACATCTAAAGATTCTTTTTTTTAAAAAAAAACGTTGCCAAAAAAACTTAGCAATATAATTACAACTAAAATCAGATTATCGTCTTACTGCCAAAACGTTTGATGTGAGTGGAGGAGAGCGGAAAAAGACCTGAAAGGATTGTTTGTTTGGAATTAAGCACAAAGCTACACAATTGGCTATCTGTGCTCGGCCCACCACGGGTATCTAAACCCGGATTTTAGCGTTGTAAGTCCGCAGACATTACAGTGAATGTCCAGAAGGTAAAAGGCCCACTGCGACTTAGTATCAATATACTGAATAGCTGTAATAATAATAATATAAAATACTGTCATGGTTGTAAAGTGTCTCTAAAGCACCGAAACTACGTCTGTCATGGTTGTAAAGTGTCTCTAAAGCACCGAAACTAAGTCTACTTTATAATTACTTTATATTTCTACAACTTGACAAAGTTTATCCTTTATTGAAGTATTATAATAGTGTTGATTACTAGTCGAGTGAAAACACGATAATAATCTAGCGCTTTCGACAGGTAAACCTGCCTTCATTGCCATTATCTCACCTGTCGAAACCACTTGGGTTTTATTGTTTGTTTGTTTTACTGCGCTTTACCAAGTTCATCTCAATGTGGTTGCTTACACCCATATCTCAGGTATTTCATTAGTGTTTTTGTTTTTCAAATGTGGGTTTTCTATTAATATTGTAATGTTAGAATGCAAATGCGGGGTTTGTATTCATGTTGCTACGTTAAGCGTAGAGATGTGGGATTTGTATTGACATTGTTAAGTGTACCGGTGTGGGTTTTGTGTTGATATTGTTACATTAAGTGTACAGGTGTGTGTTTTGTGTTGATATTGTGACGTTAAGCGTACAGATGTGGGTTTTGTATTAATATTGTTCTATATTACGTGCACTGATGTGGCTTATGTATTGATGTTGTTACATTGAGTGTACAGATGTGGGTTTTGTATTGATGCTGTTACATTAAGCATGCAGATGTAGGTTTTGTATTGATTTTGCTACGTTGAGTGTACAATGTGGATATTGTTTGCACAGAAACATGATATCAAGTCATTCACTTCACAGAAACCACTCGAAACTAATAACATCTTCCATTTTGTTTTTCTCACATATAAAACCAGGTTATCAATTCTTACTTTATTGGATAATAATCTCCCAAAACATGCCAGTGTCAGAGGAAAACCTGTAGTTCATTATAAATTCTGGTTTAATGTCACTGTCAACATCTTGATGTCTTAGAGCATTACTCAACACAGAATGAACCGTGTGATGTGCCTGGTTATCCACTAATATATATTATCGCATCTTATACACTTACCGGATTCGACCCAAGACTATGTTTCTAGTATTACAGAGTGGATGTAGACAGCCACCTCGGCACTAAGATATTAGATCTCCAGTTTCGATCGACCAGGTGTGAAGCAACTGTTGTAGAAGCGCCGTTGATTGCCAATCAAGAAATTCCACAAAGATTTTCTTGACCGGAAGCCACGAAATGTCCGTAGAGCACGTCAACTGCCAAAGGCAACAGGGAACGACGTCGCTGAAAATAAATCACTATCAAGTCAGAAAAAATATTTCAGGAAATGCTACATCCACTACTGCCGCTAAGGTAAAAAAGGTTACTTGAAATACCTGTCTGATAAAAGCCTTATTAAATTACTGAAGGTCTTCCTTATGAATATATTATTTATACTTTGCTCTGAGCGCTCAAACCATCCATATAAAATATTTTCATGGTTGCAATACTGGAAATTTGTGTAAAAAATCATATAAAAATATTAAACGTCAAGAACATCACCAAAAGAATGTTTTTTTAAATTGTTTTGGTTTGTTAAACGTATGGTATATATCTGGAAAACTGCTTCCTTACGGTTTAGTTTTCTCTTGTTCTTACGCAACAAGTGTTAAAGGCTTAACTGCATTTTCTAGAGTAGACTTCGTCGGAATAAATTTGTCATTGCTAAATTTTAATATGAACACATAAAAAGTTAGTCCAGCTGCTTTGTGTTGTTTTTGTTTATACAGGAAGTAAATTCCTACATTTGAGGTTTGGATTGGAAAGATTTAAGATATTTTCATCTGTAAGACTGTTTAGTGCTCTTACGTGGCCTAAGTATGAAATACTGAGGAAAAAGAGGTTTGTAAGTGTGTAAAAACTATCATGAAGTATCACATACTTATGATGTAGTTTTTAAGCTTTAGTGGACCTTTAGATCATATATTATAAATAATTAGTTTATAATTATATTACATTGATTATTTGGCCATTTAACAACGCTTCCTTGATATTAAAGGAGACAATTAAACAAACTCGAGCGATAACCAAAGTAAACACGCTACGATCACAGAAAATAGAAAATGTCACTTGGCACGAAAGTAAAACTTCAGTTTTACACCTGTTTGTTACACAGTTTACACCTGTTGCAAACATTTGTAAGGCCCACAAAGAGTATGATTCTGGGGCGTTGTTTATAGATTACAGGGTGAGTGGGTCTTGACAACTTAGTAGTTTGGTGATTAAAGCAAACATTTGGAAAATTGTTTTTATTCAATCGAAGATTCACGTGTACAGCTTTGTTCTGCAAGAATGCTATTGGTTTCGGTACCGTGAGAATGATGTATAATGAAAGTACGATGTTATAAAATTGAAAAAATAACAACAAAGATGTTCGTCCATATTTAGAAGAAATAAAATACTGTATATTTTACAAACTCTGGGTATTTTAAGTCTAGATGGCGCTAAAGGAATGCAAATATTTATGTTGTATATAAGTCCTGATCAAACTTAAACTCTTACTCCTGAAGAAAACCGAAACATGTAGTCATTTTAGGGATGGTTTCTGTAATAAATAAATTATTTATTGTGTAATTATTTTAGCGTTGCACTCCTTTTAACGGTATATATTGAACAAGTGTCGTTTAAATTAGTTACTTATTAAAACACTTCCACTCTCAGTATTGTTTTTTGAAAAATAAAATCATGTTTCCAATTTTTGTAGTTATACTCCTTAATTGTTTAAATATTTAAAAACGACAATTTTCTTCTTACGGTTGAGTCGTTCTAAGAAGTATAGTTCAGTATATTTATATTTAGTTCACATCCTACTGGTAGTTTAACAGAAAACAATCAATCAAAAAAGTCGCGTGGTTAGGGCACTTGATTCCCAATCTGAGGGTAGCGGGTTCGTATCACCGTCCCACCAAATATACTCGCCCTTTCAGCCGTGAGGGCGTTATAACGTGATGGTCAATCCCACTATTCGTTAATAAAAGAGTAGCCCAAGAGTTGGCGGTTGGTGATGATGACTAGCTGCCTTCCCTCTAGTGTTAAATTAAGAACAGTTAGCGCAGATAGCCCTCCTGAAGCTTTGTGCAAAATTCAAAGCAAACAAACAAAAAATGTCGGTATCCACTTCATGAGGTACTAAAAATTCCATTAATAACGAAATGTTTATCCTCTTTTAATTCAATATGTTTTTAATTTGATGGTAGACAGATGAATATTTCAGAACGAAAACACTAATAATTTATTCATATACGTACAGAAATATTTCACTTTTAGTTTTTTTCAACAAATAAGCGACTACACTCCTGTTTTTTTATGCTGATAAAACATTTAATAGTCCTGGTTAACGAATGCTATTAAAATGTTAACTGAACAAATATGATTGACTAATTAATGCCAAGGTTATCCTGTTACTAAAAAAAAATGAAATTAGCTTTCCATGATGGTACATATATTTCTGGCCAATTTGCATCTTTAAAAACTAACGTTTCAGACAACGGTTATATTTAATTTCTAACATAAAAATTAACGAAATTAGAGAAAAAGTAATTTTGACCACTTCTTTTTATAGTCCGATCTCAAGTTCTATAATGATTTCTAAACTCGTACGTAGTTGCGATGAATAACCTGCACATCTTGTCAGAATTTATTTCCACTGTTTCAAAGTCACAAAATTGTATTTATATCACCCACTTGATTGTTCGTTTGTTTTGAATTTCGCGCCATGCTACACGAGGGTTATCTGCGCTAGATGTTCCTAATTTAGCAGTGAAAAAAATAGAGGGAACGCAGCTAGTCATCACCACCCACCGCCAACTCTTGGGCTACTCTTTTACCAACGAATAGTGGGATTGACCGTCACATTATAACTTCTTCACTGCTGAAAAGGCGAGCATGTTTGATGGGACGACACCCACTTGAAATTCAATTCCTTCCTTAACTTAACATGTATATAGCACTGTAAATATTATTGAAATATTATATTTTTTCATTATTTGTAATCATACTATTTGCTATAATATTTAAAAAAATTTTATTAATTTTGCTTATTATTATTTTTTTACTTATAAGTCATATTTGACTGTTATACTCAATTTTTCTGTGGTTTCATTAATATTATTTGTTATAATGTTTAAAAATATTGATATTACCATAAATTGTCATTATTATTATTTAACTTATGAACTATGTTGTACGCTTAATTAGGATATGATTTTCGAACTATCGTAAAGATTCTAAGTGGCTGAACCCCATGAGATGTTATTGGGATTATGACGAAAAATTATATCAATAGCGAGAATACCTAACTGATAATTTAATGAATTCTAATCACTACATATATAATTTACTTGTATATTAACTTGTGACATTGTGTACTTTTCTTATTCACTTAGATAATTTATAGTGATCTACATAGTTAACTCACTTTTAATAAAAAAATATTAATAATTAGACTTTAAAACAAAAACAATACAATAGTGTTTCTGGCAAGGTACTAAGGTTATCTGCTGCTGTCCTTAATTTTGAACTACTGACCAGAGGGAAAGCAACCAGTCAGCTGGACCTTAACACTCGAAATCCACGCTAATGGATTGACTGTCACTCTTATAATGCAGCCACAATGTAAAGTGAAGGGAATATTGGGAAGTATCTCACAGATTCGAACCCGCTTCGCCAGTTCTGAAATCCAGAACTTTAACACTCGCCACTATACAAATGAGAGGCTTCTGAGACGCAAAGTGAAACAACTACGAATCCAGATCTATACAAGGGGGTCAACTCTGTATACCGATTATTAGAATTATTCTTTATTATGAAGAGAAACACAAAATATCAACCATGAATTTCAAACTATTTCTCCATCGTTAGCGTTTCATCGCTATGCGAACCTATTCTTTATGTAACGTGTGGCCCGGTGGTTAGGGCACTCGACCCACAATCTCCAGGTCGCGGGTTCCAATCCCCATCACACCAAAACATGCTCACCCGGTGTCCGGACTAGGACGCTAGTCCTACTCCCAGATACTCACCTCCAAAAGAATTTGGAGATGTGAGAAACACCATACGAAACTACTATGTAACGTGTGGGGCTGTGTAGTGAACGTTTGAAAAGGTTATATAGAGGAAGAAACATTTCTCATCCAAAACGTTTTACACACATGTTTTTGTGCAAAGTGAAAACTTCTGTAAACCATTATTTTACCAAAATAACTTTGTTGCATCTAAGAACTTGTGCAAGTGTTTTTAATGTCTAAATTTATATATTTTGTGTAGTTTAATGTTTGTGAAAGATGGATCTTAAGCTATAAATTGTACAAGTATTTTTATCGAATAAAAACCATTTCAATAAAAACCATTATTCGATACAGTCAAAGTAGAAGTTTTCTATCATAAAAAATTGTATTTCCCCATAATTGTGTAATAAGGTTAATTATTATCTTATATACAAGATTTATTATTGCAATCACCTGAATAGGCACATTGACAAATGGAAAAGGCCACGTTAGCTGTAATTCTGAACTTCACAATAGGTTTACTATCTTTGGAACAACTGCTATATCATGTTCCACGACATTAACCTATTACTCTGACACATCTGTGGACTATGTTCCCCAATGCTACGAATACTAATTAATCGATTGCTAACTTTGAAACAACCGCATGATCATGTTTCACGACATTATCAGCTACCCATTAGTGCATTATAAAAACTAATTAATGTATCACTAACTGTGAAATAACCATGACATCATATACTTTCCGACATTATCAACTGCACATTAGTGCAATATCAAAACCAATTAATGTATCACCAATGTGAAATAATTGCTCCATCATACTTCACGACATTATCAACTACTTGTTAGTGCTGAATGTAGCAGGTGTAGTGTGGTTGACATTATTGCACATTTTCCTTTACTTTCACACCAAAATTCTTAGTAATAGTTTTAAGAGTTTGGAGGAAAGCACTTTACACGCTGGGAAAAACAAAATAGTGACAATGAAGTGAGTTAGATGATTTGCCTCGTAAGACTAAATTGAATTAAGGTAGCATTATTGATGTGTGTTTTGAGTTAAAACAAAAAATAAGGTAGCATTATTGACGTGTGTTTTGAGTTGAAACTTGTGTGCTCTGTAACAGAGTTCAGTATGTTTGTTTAAATAGATGATATATTGTAGGAATGTGAAATAAGTTCAGTTAAAATCAGTATATTATAAATCAGAGAAAACTCTCACTTCAGGTTATAACAATATTAATTGTTAAAATAAGGTAGCATTATTGACGTGTGTTTTGAGTTGAAACTTGTGTGCTCTGTAACAGAGTTCAGTATGTTTGTTTAAATAGATGATATATTGTAGGAATGTGAAATAAGTTCAGTTAAAATCAGTATATTATAAATCAGAGAAAACTCTCACTTCAGGTTATAACAATATTAATTGACATTTACGCTATTTATAAAGATATCAATTGGTTTATATATTTATAAAGCATTCCTTCCACTAACTCAGCGGTAAGCCTGCGTGCTTACAACGCTAAAAATCGGGTTTCTATATCGTAGGGTGCATAAATAGGCCATTGTATAGCTTGTGCTTAACTACCAACCAAACACCAAACCTCTATACCATATCAGTTTATAAGCAATCACCAGATTTATTATTTATGAAATTACAGCATACTGAACATCAGTATGAAACGTTGTTCTTCACTGAGAAAAGGTTTACTAGTGTCAATAGTATAGCCTGTCTACGCTTACTGAATAACTTACGAAATGTTTTATCTGTGTATGTGTGCACATACACGTATATGAAACATAATCGTACTCCGACGTTGGATTTAAAGTAGAAGTGAGTATGAATTTTGTAGCATTGCGTTCTGTTGTCTGCGAAAATGGTTTCCATGGAGTTAAATACTGTATGTGAAATTTGAAAAATTGACGTCTTGGGGATCAGTGAAGAAAAGAATTTCTTCACACCATAAAAACATTAAGCTTATCAAATAAGAAATTACTTTCATTGCCATTAAAAGTGTGTGTGTGTGTGCACAGCCTTTTCGGATTCAACAACATAAACAAGATTAGAAAACATAAGAAGTCTCCTACATGATTACCTAGTTGACACGAGACACACACAATAGAAATGTTTCATCAGTTGGTCAATAGTCAATGATGATGCAAAAATATATCATGAAAAACTGTCGTAAAATAACGGATTTCTCTAGTCTCTGCAGAAAAGCGATCCTAGCGTTATCGCTCAATTTCAAATTCACTTAAAATCCGAAACACATCTATTGATAACACATGAGCAACCACTGAATTGACAAGAAACATAGAAAATGTATGACTCTCCAATTTTACTAGTTTTCTGGAAAGATCAAACTCCTAACACAGGGGAAAGCTGTTATTGCTAGGAATAAATGTGTCTATCGAATTACAGCCATAAATCGGGGTTACAGGAATCATTTCTGTTGTCATTTTATTTATAAGAAGTATTTCCTGCAATATGTTTCAAGAGACAAGACTCATTGCAGCACGGTGCCTACAAGATATGTTAATGTCTAAAGCCAGCAGTGATCATCAGATCTCACTCACATGTGTTGTACGAGAATCCGTACTATTTAGATTGCTGAAGTTTTTCAGTCTCTCGTGTGTATTATTTGGGAGGAAATGCGCTTAAACTTTCAACTTTAAACATTATATTAGCTAATATTATGTTCTCTATTTAATATACACCTACAATGACCTGCCAAACGTGTTTGGACGTGAGGTCATAGAGAAAGAAGTATTCAATTCGGATATGAGGTAAAAGAAGAGTGTTTAGTTGTCGCTGTACTGAAGAAAATGCACTCAACTAGGCTCTAACAAGTTTCTAGAAAATTTTTCTCATTCTCGCTTCAAGAACTCAGTCTGTACCCTAACCTGTATGATTATCAACTCTAAATGATTCGCAAGATCTTTTATATCGTTGGATGTGGATAGATAGGCTTTCCAAATAGTATAATATTCCTACTTTGAAATCAGGCATGCATAGCATGTACTTTGTAGCAGAAAGCATGATTGTGATCATCAAGCATTACGATTACTTCACAAATTGATTTTGTACGATTTCATGAGCTCAAAATCTCTCCTCTTTCAAATGTACGTAATCTAAAAAGTTTTGGATCCTTGCAAACTTCCACGCTATTAACCTGTCTAGCTAATGTATTTCAATTAACTTGCAGAGAATATTCCTGGAAGTTGTAGTAATGGAAGATCAACATGCACATATAATGGTATAAAATTTAGGGTTTATGTATTTCAATAGTTCTCTGTTAAAAACCATGAGATCAGCTATGAGACTATGTTCAATAAATTCGATACTATTTAAAGAAACATACTTATTGTATTCAGCTCTGCAACTAACAAAGATAAACAGAATAACGTTGGCCAAAAAAAAGACCCTCTTGAAAAATGGTTTAATGTATATCTTAACTAAACAATATTGATTTTTGATAATGGTTTAGCTTATATCTTTTTCGTTCTAATGGTTTAATCTATATTATTGCCTTAATACAGGTGGTTCTATTCATTTGTGCAAGTGATGCTTCACTGTCCTGAAATAGCTCTCATTACGACCCCGCTATATTGTAACGAACTACGCTCTACAATGTGTAGATTCAAACAAACAAAACAAAAAAACACCACTTTCAAATAAGACCTCTGACGCTTTGTGCATTTCATGAAATAATGCTATATTATTTCTCCATGTGTTTTGATATAATGAAATGGCCTATTGGACGATCGCATCCAGAATTAAAATCAAGTTAAACGTAACCATTTTCAACTCTATAAAAAGGTGTTCAGACAAGAATTAATTCCTTCTCACGATCAGATAAAAATTGCTATCCGTTGTACTTAAATCATTGTATTCAGTAGCACGTCTTCGGTTAATTGTTTAATATTTTGATGCTTAATTTCGTAAAATAAGCTTAAATGAGAAAACAAAGGAAACAAAATAGGAGAACGTGCTTGTTACATCAGTTAGTGTTTTCCTTAAGAGAACAAATAGGTTTTAACGCTTTGTTTTATCGAATCTAATATAGTGCGTGCGTCCGTATTTTGAAATGCAAGATTTACATCCTTCAGGCACGTGATGCCCCCTTTCCTTGCATTTCTTTTGCCTTCTATTCTAGTATTGAAACAGCCCTTTGTAAAACCTCGGTCTCATTTCTCGTTGTCTGTACGTTTCAAAATATAACGCAGTAGTTTCTCAGTACACTATTCGAGTGATCCATTTCCAAGTGAATAGGTTTTCGTTTTAGTCAACGCTTTGAAGTATAATGAAGTAAAATATGTTTTACAAAACACTATTACTGTAATTACCTCATAAAATTTATTTTATCTAAAAAACAACAACAATAATTCAAAAAAGTGGCAGAAAATCACCCTTAAACACGTTTTTTGATTAAACTCGATTATAATTCACAATGCAATGTATGATATTTCTTTGTTTTCGTCATGATAAAGTCATCCCAATAAACGGCTTCGTGTTTAATCCCATCATAAGCGAGACGTTTAATGCAAATTATTTAACAATAATGTGTACTTCATTACAGAAACCATGACAAACCAACAATGGCTAGAGCTGAACACAAGCCAACGCCAGATTTACGTAGCTAATTTGCATGCTTATCCTGAAAGCAAAAGGGAAACCTGGACATGATAATTTCAGTTCTATGTGTTACACTACCAAAGTTTTCGTTGTTCTTATATTCTCTTTACTTTATATCACATTCAGAATATATGAATTATTAGTCCTAGTAACGACATGCACTGTTGTTCTGCACTCATTTAAACTTAAACAAACAACGACACTGACAATGATTTCTGATCAGGAAGCAGAATTGACTAGACAATTAGACTGTTCAAATACTTCTCATGCATGAGAAATTTTAATATACTGCAGCATGAAGGATATCTTAAAATTAGAACATTCTAGAGATTAAATGAAACATCAGATAAACGTTTTTGTTTCACATAAGTTTGTAATACACTCTAATAGAAGAGTGGAATTTAGGCCTAATCTTTATAATGCAAGCACTGTCCCAAAGCGCGTAGTGCGATTTATTTGTGTTTTATTGCTGTTTTTTACGATAACGGGCCCCATGTATGAGACCCACATATCCACAGTTCAGCAAGCTAACACTGGGTTACACCAGGCCCATTAGTTGTAAAGAAGCTTTCTAGTAAAGGCAGACCAATGGCATTATCCAAGAATATCATAGAATATAAAGTATACTTGAATACTTCATTCATTTAAAACGAAAAGGATTAATGCCCAATAAATTACTATCATTTGTTTGTAATTAAGCTACACAATGGGCTATCTGTGCTCTGCCCAGCACGGGTATTGAAACCCGGATTCTAGCGTTGTAAGTCCGCAGACATACCGCTGTGCCACTGGGGGGCAGGAGTAGTGGATGAAATATTAATTTTGTTTTTACGTATCTTTCGTGTACTTCCGATTTACCTTTCTACACCAACTGCGTGAGGTCACTAAGAAGTTTGTAAAAAGCTCATCCATTCGTATTAGCACTACCTAGCATTACAGGAATACAAATAAACCTAATTATAAGACAAACTCTCTTGATAAAAATATATAACTAAAACATTGTATTAACGCTAGTACTATGACAAATTATTTTTCTTTGAAGATGCAATAAACAACAGAGCACATATAGATTTTATATAAAAAAGCTAAATTTTAATAGCGCAGCAACTAAAACTATCTAGTGGCTTTAAAAATACTGTTTCCTATCATTTACCTTTCAAGCATCTTTATATTCTATTTTTTCAGCTATATTTTACATTGAGTAATACGTATGAGTATAAAATAAATAAAATATTTCAGGATTATATTCTATATTCGCTTTGCTTGGAAAAATGTGATAATAGGAAGCTCGCTGACTCTTGAAAAGAAATGTAAATTTTTGTAATTTTCTGAAACTGCGAAATATTTTTAAGGTAATAACTGCAAACGTGTGCTTCATATATTTATTACAGTATTTACTGGGCAATTATTTTCCTCATATTATTGTTTTAAAATGTATTGAAAAAAGCATATTAGATGAAAATCCTTATTAATTACAATGAATTCTATATTCCTGTTGGCTGTGTAAACAATAAAGCAGAAACAGAAAGTTTTAGCTCTGTAAAAGTTCTTTAATATCACAAACAATTTCGGAATTTTTTAAGTATTATTTTGCTCTCAGTAACAAGTTCCTTACTATAGCCGAAGAGTAACACTTCAACAGAAACTCCACCTAGATGGAATGTCTGAAGTGATGAAACCATTGCTCTCAGTAACAAGTTCCTTACTACAGCCGAAGAGTAACACTTCAACAGAAACTCCACCTAGATGGAATGTCTGAAGTGGTGAAACCATTGCTCTCAGTAACAAGTTCCTTACTACAGCCGAAGAGTAACACTTCAACAGAAACTCCACCTAGATGGAATGTCTGAAGTGGTGAAACCATTGCTCTCAGTAACAAGTTCCTTACTACAGCCGAAGAGTAACACTTCAACAGAAACTCCACCTAGATGGAATGTCTGAAGTGGTGAAACCATTGCTCTCAGTAACAAGTTCCTTACTACAGCCGAAGAGTAACACTTCAACAGAAACTCCACCTAGATGGAATGTCTGAAGTGGTGAAACCATTGCTCTCAGTAACAAGTTCCTTACCACAGCCGAAGAGTAACACTTCAACAGAAACTCCACCTAGATGGAATGTCTGAAGTGGTGAAACCAATATTAAATTTGATTCAGTTACTACTAACAAATATTCATCCTAACAGGTTTCGAAGATGTAACATTAAACATTAGTACTAAACTGAACATTTTTTAGATCAGTGCCATGAAGTTTTAATTTCATTTAAGGTTGTATGTGTTTATTTGTTGTTAAGCGCAAAACTACACAATGAGACATCTGTGCTGTGCTCACCACGGATATCGAAACCAGGTTTTCAGCGTTATAAACCTTCAGAATTACAACTGAGCCATAGGAAGCTGGATATATATGCATTTACTTAGTTTCGTACTGTATGGTAATAGTAATGATTTTTTTCTGGTTAATCTTTAAATTGTAGATAAAAAAGGAGTTAGAAACATTTAAGCATTTTAAAGTAAAATATACAGGTTATATAATTCTGAATAACTAACTTCAGCTAGCGAAAAAACAGGATGTTGTGTTATTACTAGCCTCAGGTAAGTTTCCCTAATAATAGTGTTTTATTAGTGTTTAATTATCGTCTTTTATTTGTTCTCAAACATAGCTCTCATAGCCTTCAGCTTAGAATGAGGGCTAATAACAGTTCTTGTGTAACTCAAACAGCTATAAAAGAATCACATATAATCTATGAGCATAACTATCCTCGATGTGAACGAGGTTATAGATATTGAATAATTAAAACCTTTAGAACATGCAACTACAGCAAAAGAAGCAAAGTCCTCTGTCCAGCTACATGCTCGGGTATAGAGATCGCCAGTAGATAACCAATACTTTTCAAATATTGGGATGTAGTTGGAATGAGGAAACACTTAGAACGAAGGAGTCTTTATGTATTATATTACTTCGACCAAGCCTAACATGTGTGAGTAGGTTCCACCATTAAGGTTGGAAAGGTAAGTCGTTATCGCCAAATTATAACATTTTATTATAGAAACTTCGATAGAGTTTCGTATAAACTTATAAATATGTTTCGTGTAACATTATGTAAAAACGAAGTATTTTATTTGCGTATTTATACTTAATCAGTTCCATGAAACCAACAAAGCTGTTATCCAATTTTTAAATTTAACATGTTTTGATGCTGCTGTAATGTGTTAAATGAGCTGATTGAGAATAGAAATTAGTTCAATTTGTTTTTATGTGGGGAGGGATTGGTTGAGACTTCAACATAAACGTTTTGGAAATAAATTTAAAACCTAAAATATCGTGGAATATACATATGGGTGTGTGTGTGTTTTAAAACTACACAGAAAATTGATAAATAACCATCGTGGCTATGTTCGTAAGCTCTAGCTTCAAAGAGTGTGCGATTTAATCACGGCTCATTGCTATAGACTTGGCTTATTTTATTTTATTTTTGAAACAGTGAGTTTTAGCGCCATGAAACGAGTGTTTATTACAAAAGTTCGGCATTTGTTCCCTCCAGATTGATACCTTCAATGTATATATAATACACATTGAAGGTATCAATCTGACTGAGCTGATGCCATGTCCAATTTGAACATGAAACCATGGACAAAAATGTGGTTTTCTTTAAATTCTGTTGTTGCAGTTTCAGTAGCTCAGCTCAACTACAAGAATGTGCGGATAACAGGATCTGCTGGAGTGTGTCGCTCCAGTTTTGCTTGTTTGTTTCACTCTGAGCTCCATTAGCACTGAGCTGATACCATGTGTGTGTTATATATATATTGAAGGTATCAATCTGACTGAGCTGATACCATGTGTGTATTATATATACATTGAAGGTATCAATCTGACTGAGCTGATACCATGTGTGTATTATATATATACACAAATAATTCGATTTTTTTCGTGTTCTTGTTTGCTTTTGCTGTGGTTTGATACAACTATATCTTTAGTGAATATCATTTTATTGCTGGCTTCGTGATGATACACTACCTATTCGCACAAATGAACAGTGAGCGTACTATTATTGGTGTACGTGCTGTAAACAGATTGAGTTAACACTTTATTGAAATTCACTTCTCTTACTCTTTTTTGAAATGAAAAACAATACTAATCATATTTAAAACTTTTTCAAATGTTTAATTATATGAATATGTTTGTGAAACACAACTTGCTCGATGGATATGCTTTGTAATATTTCTAAGGAAGTCTTATAAGTATCATTGTTCTTTTAAAGACTCCTGGTTTTAATGCATATATTTTCCTTGTTAGTTCGGCATTCAACAGTTTAGCTATTAATCAGCTGAGACTCCAAGGATTGTAATATAAGTCAGTTCCTTTAGTGCAAGAAAAGGTACGTAATAGCTATTCAATAAACACAATATTTGGCAATTATAATTAAAAAAGCGCTTATTTTACGTTCAGAATAAATTGTCCTCGTGGCTGTTTTGGCTCAAATCTTAAGAAAAAACTCAAACGAAGATTGTAATCACGGTGTGATTTTATATCACTGAGATAATTCTATGATAAGTTTTTGTTTCTATAGAAGGGGGGGGTATTTTTATCTTACTACTTTGTTACGAAAAGAGCTTCCTTTCGTTTAGTAATGGCTGGAGACTCCTTGAAAGGGTAATGAAGAAAAACTTTAATATAAGTTTAACATAACAGCAAATGTACAACGTTTCGACAAGGCTTTGTCATCATCATTGTCATCATTGCTGTTATTTTAAACTTATGTTAAAGTTTTTCTTCATTACCCATTCAAGATGTCTCCAGCCATTATTAGTCTCAAGGTGGGTTCCTCGTCTTCTTCTCTTCGTGTTTTCAGTAGCCGAAGTATTTTCTTCAACTTCATTTTGCAACATTCATCTTATACTTCCATTCAAATGTTCATACATACCTGTTTCCACTGGTCTCTTAACTATTTTCTTCTTAGTTCCATTGATCCTTGTATATATTTTCTCTATTTCATACCTGTTTCCACTGGTCTCTTAACTATTTTCTTCTTAGTTCCACTGATCCTTGTATATATTTTTCTATTTCATACCTGTTTCCACTGGTCTCTTAACTATTTCTTCTTAGTTCCATTGATCCCTGTATATATTTCTTCTATTTCATACCTATTTCCACTAGTCTCCTAATTGTTTTTTTTCTTAGTTCTATTGATCCTTGTATATATTTTTTCTATTTCATACCTGTTGCCACTGGTCTCTTAACTATTTTCTTCTTAGTTCCATTGATCCTTGTATATATTTTTTCTATTTCATACCTGTTGCCACTGGTCTCTTAACTATTTTCTTCTTAGTTCCATTGATCCTTGTATATATTTTTTTTATTTCATACCTGTTT
>NW_013666472.1:263062-278391 GCF_000517525.1 Limulus polyphemus
CATCATTCTTACTGAGCTATTTTTGTTACTTGTTTTTTCTGTTTTACTTCTTTTTACATTATAGCTGTAGAAACATTTGATCATCACATATTTTTTGCATGTAGCAATGCTATACACGCTTAATTCTCAATTCACTATAAATTACAGGATGCAAGTGGAACACCAGTATCACCATGTGATGAATGATCACCAGTGGGTGTAGACGATGAGAAAGACTGACCAGTTGATGAAGTATGACTATTGGAGCGTTAAGGGTGTAACTAAAAAACTGCGGTGTTCATAATATAAAGACAAACAACAAAACGTTTTTTTATGAATTGATATAAATGGTTATGTAAAATGTATATAACCAAACAGCCACCACACCTGTTGTATAATAACAATTATATAGTAGAGTTAACTAGACTTTGTAAAATTAATTAATGTTTTAGGTCCCATGCCTTCCCTGGAACTATTTAAGTTCCACCGTCGACTACACTTTGTTTGTTGGCCATGAGCACTCACTACTGATCGATCGGCGATATCCATTTTAACAAACTTCTGTGATGAGCAGCAAGGTGCAAGGTGAATGTTAGACCAGACGTTCGTCGAACTTCCCACAAGCCCTACACAAGACATGGACGTCGACTTCCACGGTCATGTTTAAACAAATCAAAAATGCACAGAAGAACATGTGTGCGCAGTCACGTGATTTTGTAGGTATGTAGTTATATATAGATGGATCGTCACCAAATTTAGAATTGAGGTTTATTAGGTCTATGGGGAGATACATACATATTTCGAGTTTTTCATTTTGCGGTTCTCAGTTTTTATGGCCATTTTTGCATTTTTTACTACTACTTCGCACCCTATTGATGGATCTTCACCAAATTTGGCATGATGGTTTAATGGGTCCATGCGGAGATACAAGCAAATTTGTGGTTTCACATTTTGTGTTTTGCGATTTTTATTGGTTTATTTAGGTTTTTTACAATTACATATAAGGGAAGCAACTTTTCATGTCCTAAGATAACTTTTCATTAATCATGAATTTACATAACTTTAGTCCAGAGGACGGGTACTCCAGCTAGTTGAACAATATATTGTAAACTGATTTACAAAATTTCATTTAACAAGCATATAGAAATAACCTAAGCAATTTCTAAGCGAGTGAAAAAATTCGAAACACACAAATGAAATAGGAATTAAACTTAAAAAAGAAACTACAGGTCAGATCTTAATCTATAAAGTGAATTTGTTGTGCTTCCTTACTTTGGCTAAAATTTAGTAGAAGTATTTAATTTACACAATCGTAATACACAAAAAGTTATATTAAGTCATGTTTAATATTAAACATGTGTGGTTCACTTTACTTTAGATGTTTCCCTGACGAGTGTCTCTTACAACACCTACATCCAAGTGACATAATAATGCCTTGGTCTAGAAACTTTGACGCCCGTATGCACTAATTGTCACCACACAGTCTACCTTATCCACAATAAACCTGTGTTGTTGGAAGTGCTACTGTTCTGGATATCCGCAGTTTCGTGCGTGATTGATTGAATGCCGTGGAATCAGAAAACTACAGTCCTATGATTTCTTACGTTCAATAATGGATGGCTTTCAATCCTTCATAGCGTTTATTTTTTCGACGTGTTATGTGTTCTGCTCTTGTAAAAGCCTGCAGATGTCTACAGAACATTGTCTCTTGTTGAAACTTTCCTGTGTTATGTGTTCTGCTCTTGTAAAAGGCCTGCAGATGTCTACAGAACATTGTCTCTTGTTGAAACTTTCCTGTGTCATGTGTTCTGCTCTTGTAAAAGCCTGCATACGTCTACAGAACATGAAGTCTCTTGTTGAAACTTTTCCTGTGTTATGTGTTCTGCTCTTGTAAAAGCCTGCATACGTCTACAGAACATGATGTCTCTTGTTGAAACTTTTCCTGTGTTATGTGTTCTGCTCTTGTAAAAGCCTGCATACGTCTACAGAACATTGTCTCTTGTTGAAACTTTTCCTGTGTTATGTGTTCTGCTCTTGTAAAAGGCCTGCACATGTCTACAGAACATTGTCTCTTGTTGAAACTTTCCTGTGTTATGTGTTCTGCTCTTGTAAAAGGCCTGCAGATGTCTACAGAACATTGTCTCTTGTTGAAACTTTTCCTGTGTTATGTGTTCTGCTCTTGTAAAAGGCGTGCATACGTCTACAGAACATTAAGTCTCTTGCTGAAACTTTTCTTGTGTCATTCACTCTGAGCTCTTATCTTCGCACAGCACTAAACGGTTTCATGTTACAATTAAATATTGCTTACATAAGACACCTTTGAGTTTTGATAGAATTATATTTTCTCCGGAAGAACGGAGGCAGCTTATTCCAAGACTAAATCCCCCTAATTATTCCAAGACTAAATTCCCCTAGTTTCCATAAACTTATCTTACAGCATTAACCACGTCATTCATTAGCACTGTGCAACTTTCGCCATACCTTACCATTTTGTACCTTCGGAGTTTCGGGAACCTAACCCATGTATAAAACATGAAACTGAAACTTGCCATAAACAGCATTTCTAGTTCAGAGGGGATATTCCCAATCAATATATATTTTTCTGATACCATAAAGAACAATAAAGCACATTACCAATAACGTGGTGTACATAACCTGACTTTTTTATTATTTATGACAGATGACAAACTCAGTGTCTTATTCAATAATGTGTTAATCTATATTAAGACCTCCATGTAGTCATCCTTTATACATTTCATTATTAAAAAGTAAAATCAAATGTTGAGATGTATTCACTTTGTTGTAAGGAAGTTTTACAGAAGATCAAGTTATTTACACTTATTTCTATTTAAGTAAATTGTTATATTAATTTATAACTAATAGAGCTCACATTCATTTGCCCTTATTAAAATCATTACTTAATTGATTTTAACTCTTTTGGTGTTTTGTGAGTTGTTCATGATTCTACATTCTTTTCAGATTACGAAATAGCTATGTTTTTGGGTATGAAGCCTAATGCTGAATTTTAATCTGCATTTCATTAAGTCACGTTTGTGTTTCTTTGATCTTCGCGTCTCTCTCTAATATGGTTTGTATTGTAGTCATTGTACTGGACAGAACGAGATCCTATAGGGGTCTCTGATCTGACCTTTTAACCACGTGAGCAAAGAGTGCCGTTTAAGTTTAGAATTCTATTTCTTGTCTGAGCTTTAACTGTTGCAAAGTTAAACAGTAATGACGATACGATTCTAAACAACAACAACAAAAAAAGTCAAAGAACGATAGTTATAGAAAACATCAACTTTCGTGCCCAGATAAAGTCTAAAGACGATTTACAATGATCAACTTTCGTGCCCAGATAAAGTCTAAAGACGATTTACAATGATCAACTTTCGTGCCCAGATAAAGTCTAAAGACGATTTACAATGTAGCAATAGACATTATAAATTAAGATATTAATGTATACGGAGTATATTACGTGTTTTATATTTACATATTTGTAAAAAAAGGTCACTACTTGAATGGGCAGTGGAAGAAACTTTATTATAAATGTACAGGGTTTCGACAAGCATATGTCATCATTATGCTAAAGTTTTTCTTACTACCCATTCAAGCCATCTCGTAACTTTATCTTCTAAAAATTCGGTTCTACATGTTTCACTCTATTCGCGGGTATATGTTATTTCAACAGTTGATAGACTTGTAATGGCAACCAGTTCTATTAATTCTTTCTTTTTCACCGATATTAGAGAAGGAAAAGTAAATCTTAATTCCATAAAATAAAGTATTTTTTATTATTCTATGAAACACTAAGACACATGTGAAAAAAGTCAAATGCTTGTTGAATAGAAAATATGTGTATGATCGTGTGTAGAACTATTTTTCATTATTCTATGAAACACTAAGACACACGTGAAAAAAGTCAAATGCTTGTTGAATAGAAAATATGTGTATGATCAAGTGTAGAACCTTTTTTTTTGCTGATTAAAAATGGTTTTCACAGTAGGGTTAAACCAATTATTAGTCTTTACGGATAAATAAATAAATATGTTAAAAACTTTTAAAACCAATAAGTTTGACTAAGTTTAGTTATCATAAGGTTGAAAGCTAACAGTGCAAAAATAATCCCCATAATAGAAAATGAATAAAAATAAGAAATATATATATATTTATTTGAAATTATCGAGCAAAATATACACAATAAGCTATGGCTACATAGTTGTCTATAATCTTTAAATGATAGATTAGAGACCCCCCACAGGCACAGCGCAAGTCTGCGGACTTACAACGCTAGAAACCGGGTTTTGATACCCGTAGTGGACATAGCACAGAAAACGTATTGTGTAGTTTTATGCTTAACTTCAAAAACATATTAGAGAAAGAAGGCCACTAGGCAACATCACCCACCACCAGCTCTTGGGCTACTCTTGTCTGACCAAATGTTGGTATTTTAACGTCACACTTATAACGCATCTACGAACTCAAAATGCGGAATTCGTATTTGTGGTAACGTGCCGCGAACTAGGAAATTCGAGTACGCTAACAACTGGCCACGTCCAGGCCTATAACAGATATATATCTATATATTAAACATGTTAATAAGTATTATTAATGAAACTCGTCACTTCATGACGCTAGGAAATCTTATAGAGAAACGTGATGATTTATAAAAGATTTATAACTATACTCACTTTTTATCTGTAAATAAAAAGAAGACTGTTCAGGTTTACACAATGATTTTTCTTATCAAGCTTTTTTATCTATCAACAACAATTACTGTTATTTTAAAGAACAGCATCTAAATACAAGGAACAAACTGGTAATTAAGAATGTTTATTACCGAACCTATTATAGAATTGCAGAGTGATTAAATAGTGAATGTTTTCCCGGGGTAATTATTTATAGTAAGCTGTTGAAGTTAGTATACCAACTGGAGAACATTTCAGTTAATAATGTGTGAAGATATGTAGTAATTCAGTTAGTTTATAAAATAAGTTATAATAGTCATGTGACACTGATGTTTTCCCGGGTAATTATTTATAGTAAGCTGTTGAAGTTAGTATACCAACTGGAGAACATTTCAGTTAATAATGTGTGAAGATATGTAGTAATTCAGTTAGTTTATAAAATAAGTTATAATAGTCGTGTGACACTGATGTTTTCCCGGGTAATTATTTATAGTAAACTGTTGAAGTTAGTATACCAAATGGAGAACATTTCAGTTAATAATGTGTGAAGATATGTAGTAATTCAGTTAGTTTATAAAATAAGTTATAATAGTCATGTGACACTGATGTTTTCCCGGGTAATTATTTATAGTAAGCTGTTGAAGTTAGTATACCAACTGGAGAACATTTCAGTTAATAATGTGTGAAGATATGTAGTAATTCAGTTATTTTATAAAATTTGTTTGACCGTTGACTACAACTGTAGTTACTGAATTACTGATCTGCACGCTGATGTTTTTGATATATAAGAAAAAAACTATTAGTAAACACAATGAAAATTCGTTCCTAATTTTATGATAAGAATAAGTCGTGAATGGTATGAAATCGTTTGGTTATCAAAAAATAAATAAAAAATAACAATAAAGCACCAATAGGGAGTATAAGGGGGGTTAAACATCACTAGCCCTAGCGCTTTCAACAGGTATATCTGTCTTTCTTAGGTCTCCCTTTCAAAAAAGCGCTAGAGCATTAATGGTTGAATACTTTTTGTTTGTTGTATTACATCCTTATGGTATTAGTAATATGCACGTTTCTAGCGCTTCTCTGGTTATACCTACTGTAAAAGGAAAAAGTATGGCTTACACAAATGTATATGTTGTTTGTTCATGTAGATGATATCTTTAAAACAAGTTCTGAACTTAATTTCAAATCATTTATAATTAATACTGCTGAAGTTTTATACCATAAAGCCATTAATTACTGATTACTCGATACTAATGTAAATGGTAATGACACATTTACAGATTTTCCTCTTACACTAACTTTACAAGTCTTTCTTCAGCTTCATCGAATATTTCTTTTCCCATTAAGAAAGCAGCATTGTTTCTAGATTACCATCAGTTCTTTTTATCTGGTTACAACAATGTTTCTAGATTACCATCAGTTCTTTTATCTGGTTACAACATTGTTTCTAGATTACCATCAGTTCTTTTATCTGGTTACAACATTGTTTCTAGATTATCATCAGTTCTTTTTATCTTGTTACAACATTGTTTCTATATTACCATCAGTTCTTTTGATCTGGTTACAACATTGTTTCTAGATGACTATCAGTTATTTTTATCTAGTTACAGCATTGTTTCTAGATTACTATCAGTTCTTTTTATCTGGTTATGCTAATGACTCAATTATCTTTATAAGACAAAATAATTAACTGCATTGAAGCAATAAAAGGATTAGTCTGTTTAGGGCAATATATTGTTGTGAGTACAATAGGACTAAATAATCTGGGCTTCGGTCTGGAACCTGACTAACTCGAAATTATTTGCCTAGTGGTACAAATGAAAAAAATGAAGATTGTAGTATTATAGAGATTTACTTGAGTAATTTCACCTTTTCTTTAAATGAAGCCCCCAGTGGCATAGCGGCATGTTTACGGACTTACAACGCTTGAAACCGGGGTTCGATACCCATGATGGTCAGAGCACAGATAGCCCGTTGTGCAGCTTTGTGCTTAACTACAAACAAACAAACTTTAAAAGAAAAACCATTCAGCATTGAAATTAAATCAAATAATGTTTCACGTTGGCGAAAAAAGTTAAACCTGGTTTCTTTTCAGTGAGGAACTCTCGCTGATAACGATATTTTCATCTGTAATCTCTGTAATAATTTCTCACGAGATTCGGCTAACTTAAGAGAATTAGATCAGTTTTACATCCATATAATAAACTAATAATACAAAATAATCATCATATATATATACATATATAATAGAAGATTAAAAAGAATTCAGAATTTTTGCACAAACCTAAACAAAAGGTAATCTATAAACAGCCATCCTAATTTCCAACTGAGTAATAGGGGTAAAGCAAGCCGATTGATAGCACTTTTTTGTCAACTCTTTGGCTACGCTTTTTTTTTTTACCAAATAGTGGACTTTGCCATCATTCTTATATTGCACCCCACAGCTCCAGAGTGCGGAGCGTGTGTTTACGGCAAGGAGCCACGTTCTATGAACCTTCGGATACGCAGGCTAACCACTAAAACACGCTTAAACGTATATTATATACATATTAAACATTTTAACCAGCAATGTTTGTGAAACTAATGATAAACAAAGAATAGAACATATCCTACTAAACACGTAAGTATTATTTGTTTGCTTCATGCACTACAACCAATTCCCTGTATTGCCCATCCTTTTGACCAATAATATGCACTGGATGATGAAAAATATACAGTTAACCACCATCTTGGATAACAAGGTACACTGAGTAAGAGGTGATGCATGATTGTTCGCCTTCTTGTGTAATAAGGTATATTGGGTGGCGGAAGATGCATGATTACTCACCCTCTTGGGTAATAAGATACATTGGGTGGCGGAAGATGCATGATTACTCACCCTCTTGGGTAATAAGGTACATTGGGTGGCGGAAGATGCATGATTACTCACCCTCTTGGGTAATAAGGTACACTGGGTGGCGGAAGATGCATGATTACTCACCGTCTTGGGTAATAAAGTACACTGGGTGGCGGAAGATGCATGATTACTCACCCTCTTGGGTAATAAGGTACACTGGGTGGAGGAAGATGCATGATTACTCACCCTCTTGGGTAATAAAGTACACTGGGTGGCGGAAGATGCATGATTACTCACCGTCTTGGGTAACAAAAGACGTACGTTTGTTTGTTTGTTACGGATTTTGTGCAAAGCCACGCGAGGGCTATCTGCGCTAGCCATCCCTAATTTAGCAGTGTAATACTAGAGGGAAGGCAGCTAGTCATCACCACCCACCGCCAACTTTTGGGCTACTCTTTCACCAACGAATAGTGTGATTTACCTTCACATTATAACGCCGCCACGGCAGAAAAGGCGAGCATGTTTGATGGGACGGGGATTCGAACCCGGGACCCACAGATTGCGAGTCGAGCGCCCTAACCACCTAAGACGTACGCTAACCTATCTCTTGAATAATAGACAGGGTTATAAAAGATATATTCACATAATGAAACGTAGTGATTTACATTTTTCTGATTAATATAAAATCACACCTATTTAATGGAACAGTAGATTGTTCATTATATTTTATTCTCTTCTCATGCCGTTTTCAAACAAGTTTTTCAATATCTCTAAGTTACTGAGGTCTTCTTACTAAATTTGATCGAAACTGTCCCTATAAAGCATTGGATTTACAGTTTACGCTGTTACATATGTTTTTAACTTATTACCATAGAAAAAATGTACAGGTCGTTTTAACATTTTAAAGACAACCACTAATCCCTAAACTCTATTAAAAGTGTTGAAAAAAGAAGAAATATACTTCCATAAGCTTTACATGTCTAATACCATTTAGTTTAATCTTGAATTTTCAGACAGTGGTTCACCAACAAGACGTTTATAGAATATCTCACAGGATACTCCTAAACGTTCTAAATTCCTTCTCTTTTAACCATATTGAAGCAATAAAAATGTTATATTTTTTCTCAGCATCTTGAATACTTATTAAAGAGGAGAGAATTATTTTCAATATATGTCGATTATATATTATATACATTTACTCAATTACATGTTTAAACATCAATGTTCTTAATTAGCATATAATTAGCTGGAAATTGTAAACACAGATCTCATAAGGACCTTATTATTTGGTGAGAAGATGAATACACGACACTAAGTGTAAAATCAAACCTGTGTTGCCTCTACTGGAGAAGGAAAATTATCGAAAAGAATTTTCTTTTCCATATCAATATCTCGATTATGCGAATAGCGTGATTCGTATGTTTCACCATCAAGTATATGGTATGACCAGATTAATGCGAATAGCGTGATTCGTATGTTTCACCATCAAGTATATGGTATGACCAGATTAATGCGAATAGCGTGATTCGTATGTTTCACCATCAAGTATATGGTATGACCAGATTAATGCGAATAGCGTGATTCGTATGTGTGCGAACTATGGGTACTCTCTCTCAGATGCTTTCACTTGAGGATCAGATGGTTGGTGCCAGTCAGACCCTTTAAAGGATGGTGTTTTTATGACCTCGTGGATGACTAAACATCTTTCGACCATAACTGATCTTCAACTCTTAGTTAAGTTGTTAATCATATCTTTACAGTTTTATGTGACATGTTTATCAGAAACCTTTCCACCATACAAAAGTCCTTCCTATCTGGGACTAATTCTTACAAGATATTTAAAAATGTCGTGACGTTGCTTTCTGGAATCTAATTTACTAAGATGCTGCACAAATAGTTCTGTACAATGTACAAACCATAAAACCGTTTCATTGACTTTGACTGGTTTTTACCGGTGATTGAAGTAACTAGAAACTGAAACAATTTGATAAAGTCTGTGTATGTTAGACGTATTCAAAAAATAACATTTGCATCAAAACGCAGAGCCAGGACTCCTGTCATTAATCTAACTTTAGTCATACCATTGTCAAGAAAACTTCCTTAAGGATGGAATATTTTCTACCTGGTTCTGTTTTGTTGGTTTGTGCAAGACGTAGACTTACCCGTCCAATATTTCATTGTCTTTGTTCGATGTTCAAGAAACTATAAAATAGCCAAAACATTTACATAATTTAAGACACTTATCCAAAACTATACATACATTCATCATCATGTTTTATGTTGTCTTAAAGAAAGAATCGAGATTTGTGAATTTCAGATTGTTCTTTCAAAAAATTCTATTGTTCACATATGTTAAGCCATTGTATCAGACACAGAGCCATCCTTGTTGCTGGCGGCTGTAGTCTTTTCAAATATCTTTGGTTTTCCTTTCTGTTTGTCAGCCTCTTTGGAATAAAATATTTTCTTTTTCATAAGTTTGTTTTAATCTCTGAGAGAGTTAAATATTTTTCTGCGAATTGGAAGTTTGTGTGTATTCTGCCATGGCAACATTGTAGAGACGTGTCTGATATTACTTGAAAAGTGTACAAAAGAAAAATGATTTCTTTATTATACACTCCATTATTTGGTTTTATTGATCTATGCCTGTGTGGTCCACATCTCACGACAAATATTTAATAGTATTATTAAAAACAAAAACATCTAAGTACAAATATAAGTACAACAATATAAGTAAAAACATATTCTTTGTTGTTATAAAATAAAGTGAGAACCCGGAACATTTAAAGACCCGAACAAAACTACAAGTAAATCAATTCTAATTGCTTCATACCTTTCTCGAAATGATCAGCGTAAACCTTATCTCAGCCACTGCGGTCTAGTTAGCTCGTCTAATCTGTTTTATCCATAGGTTGAAGAGATGATCAGCTTTGGAGGATTCTGTAGCAGGATCTATGGGCATTATCAATGCTGTTAATTTCTGGCTGATTTCTTTGTTCTGAAAGGCAACAGAAGGCTTCATTATTCCTCGAACAATTTCGGTGTCTGAGTTAGTTTACATTGTTCAACCATGCTAATGATGCTCACTGAACTAGAACTCTTTCATGTGCTATAGCATTATGGGTGACTATGAAATCGAGGATTTAATAAAACATATTATAGAAAAAATGAATCTGAAGATATACGATATTAAATATTCTTAAAAGATAATGTAATGATGAGCTCCTTAACTTTGTTGTGCGATTTAACAACATTTAAAAAGGTTTGGATAAAATATATCACTAACGCAAGAAATTCTGTCTCTGATTTCCACAGCCTAGAAGCTAAGAGAAGGTTCTTAAGTGTTTTGTTTTCACCCAATAATTAGCGGAGACTTAGCTTTATTTCCTTCATCCATGCTGTCCTCTAAGTTTAGATAATGCTTTATGACAAGATGCTACGACACAAACTTTTCTCACCAACCAAAACCAGTTACATAATCCTTAAATCTTACAGAACAAAAATGCACTCTCTGATACTAATATAACACTTACATAATACAAAATCTTAATTAGGGGTTGGAGTGACAAAAAACATAAGGTCTTCAGAAAACGTTAATATGATTCTTTCCTATATTCCATACAACACCACATTTGATTGAGTTTAAAATATAATCTTAAGGACGATTCGATCATCTCTAGTTGTTATAGTTGAGAACATATGTAAACATAAGGCAGTTACCTTTTCCCCATAAACTGCCTTGCTGTCAGATATTCTATAATAAATGTTAGAAGAGCTGGAGGTGATCTCAATCGAGACTGGTGTCACCGGGGAGGTTAACTTTTGACAGCTTAGGACATGTGAAGCTTTTTCAAATTGCCAAGTCACGTTTTGATTCTTCAATCTCTATAGACCTTGGCGAAAATGAACTCACCGTGATCCATAATTCACAACTTTGTCAGCTTTACAAGATCGATGTTTTCAAACTTGTCTGTTAAACTACCAAATCTATACTTCATAATTGCTTCCCGCGTCTTTCTGTAATATTTTAGTAAGCTTGTATGGTTTATCAATAATATCGGGCTTGCTTAACCCATCGGGATAAATACATGTTTCATCTTTCGCCAATATTTGTCCATAGTATTTCTTAGAGCTTCTCCAGTTAAAGTTTAAAGCAAACCTTTTATGGAGCTGATTCTGATTCTGAGGAAAATACCACTTGAAAAATATGTATCTCAAACAATGAACATACAGAATTATTGGAGTCTATTTGAAAATGCTATTTTTAGTTTCAGTAAAAATAACCTATTACTCAAGTATTAAAGTTCCCAATTAACGTATTTTGCCAAAGTGAGTTGTATAATTGCGTTTTATCACATAATTTATATATGGTGTTGGATGATAGTGAAATAATTAGCCATAGTGCAACCATAATCCTGAATGAATAATATTTAAAAAACAATAACTTATATGCTTTGTGAAATAAAATATCTTTTTCATCAACCCAAACCTAATAAAAAAAGAAGTTTAACGAATAATTGGATAAAATAAGACCGTCAAAAAATTTTATCTTTAATAAAAAAAAAGATATATTTGTTTTAAAAAAGAAAATCAGAATTAAAGATTTTGAGTTTTATCAAAACAAAACTTCTTAATGTAAAACCAAGAAGGGCCAAACTTCTTATGAAATAGGTAATTTTTTCCACGTTTAGGGAATGGATATAAAATCCCTACTTCGGTAATCTTTAAACAAGGTCAGTTTTGAAAAACTGAATCTTGTTTTTTATTTGTTGCACAAATACGTTAATGCTTTTAATCTCTAATGAGATCTGACTGACTTTTGATTCTGTCCAGCAGGAAATTCAAAATTGGATTTAGATAGTAAATACTACTTTATTTTATCCCAAAAGCTTTCAAGTAATTGAAATGCTGAATGTTTTTTGATAATCTGAAAACAAATTCTAAACTGCTATTTCAATCTTACATTCTTGGGGGGGAGGAGTCGAGTCAACTGCGCATGACACCTAAAACAGCTTTGTACTGACTTGATATGTTTCCGATATGATGCTAATATTTTGTGTTTTTTTCTTTTTGCGATATATCGGTCAAATGGTCAGGTTAGAGACCTCAAGATTCAGACATGTCATCCATAACTTAGAACTGCTGATCAACTATTCCCGCTTACACAGCTATTCTTATCCAAATAGCGAGATTCAATGTCACCGTAATGCAGCGCTTAGTTGAAAGTAATGAAGTAGTTTAGCTCATTATTGTGGCTCGAATCTCAGACATTCCGATCCATAGCTCGACTTACGTATTACTAAGCAATGCTCAGGCCAGACTTTACTCTAACTAATGGTTATATTTTCACCATTTTAGCATAAGATTCACTATACATCATTATCAAACAAATTCCTGCTACAAAAAAGTAATTCAAAATTTACTAAGACTGTTTAATGTATCGTATGCGTTGAAAATGTATAGGTTCCGCAAAATCCCTCTAAAAATCGGGTTTATCAAACTTTGGTAAATTTCCATAGCGAAAAGATATTCACTTTGCATGAATAATTGTTTGATAATCTGATTGACTTAGCCTGGCATAGTCAGGTGGTTAGGGTGCTCGACTCATAATTTCATTTGCATGGCTATTACGTATACCTTCTTCTACTTTTCTGATGTCTCCATGATGTCATACCAATTTTTAATTGCCTCGTTCTTTGTCACTGCTATTGTTTTCTTCGCCTTCTTTTTGGCATATTTTGTACACCATTTTTAAATAGTCGTACTATATATCTTTGATACTATTGTAATATATACATATCATGTCAATGTTCTAATCCATATACCTCCACACTACTATTATTTATACGTTGTGACACTGTTCTGATCTATATGGCTCCACACTACTATTATTTATACGTTGTGACACTGTTCTGATCTATATGGCTCCACACTACTATTATTTATACGTTGTGACACTGTTCTGATCTATATGGCTCCACACTACTATTATTTATACGTTGTGACACTGTTCTGATCTATATGGCTCCACACTACTATTATTTATACGTTGTGACACTATCCTGATTTATATGATTCATTGTCCGATAATATTCTTTGACAATTTGTGAAATTAGTATTTTTATTTTTACTTTTTTAGTATATAATAAAGTTTTTCAGGCCATTTGCAGTTTGAATATTTCAACATTCACATTCCAGTATTATAAATTTAATCTGGTCATACCATATACTTGATGGTAAGATATACGAATCACGCTATTCGCATTAATCAGGTCATACCATATACTTGATGGTGAATTAAGACTGTCCATGATAAACATCGCAGAACACGTTTTCTCCATCTGTGCAACACTTGTGGCTACTACAGTGGTAAAAGACGAGTTTTTCTTGTGCTTTACACATCACTGTGTACATAGTTATAGTGCTTTACACATCACCGTGTACATAGTTATAGTGCTTTACACATCACCGTGTACATAGTTATAGTGCTTTACACATCACCGTACATAGTTATAGTGCTTTACACATCACCGTGTACATAGTTATAGTGCTTTACACATCACCGTGTACATAGTTATAGTGCTTTACACATCACCGTGTACATAGTTATAGTGCTTTACACATCACCGTGTACATAGTTATAGTAGACTGAGAAAGGAATTTGTATATCACAATATATTCTGAAGAGCATCAAAGTGACTAAGAAATTTTATAGGGGATAATACTGGCACTTTCACATGACACCTTTCCTGGAAAATATTATGGTTAATAAAATTGATCATAGTTTGCTTTTGTGATATTTATTACAATAACATAATAACGTAAAAAACAAAAAAATACACATGAAAATAAAGAATGAACATGGCAGTTTTTCAAACATTTGAGCATTGATACTTTTTATGTGGAAATTAATAATATTGATGAATGAAAGTGATAAGTTTTGAGAGTTGTTTAAATACTGTGAAACAATTAAAACTACAACAGTATTTTTATCAATTATTATAAAATGATCATAATCTACTTGATACTCGAATTGGATTTTCTTCCAGAAATATACATATACAGGAATATATACTGTATTATACTAGTAATTAAGTTAAAAATTATTAATTCATTTATAAGTTCAATGGGATACTGGATTTACGGTAAAAATTACAAATTCTATTTCATCAGTAGAGACTTTTCTGAACATTACATGTTAAAGTCAATATCACACATGTTATGCATGACAATATTCCATACAAATAAAGAAAAGTATTAACTAGCACAACTTATTTTATGATGTGTATTCTTCTGATTCTATCAGAAAACAGACGAAAATGTCACTGACATATTATATCATCTGTATTTCTGCGATTTTACCAGGAAGTCAAAACTGTCAATGACATATTATGCCATCTGGGTTTATGCGTTTCTATCAGAAAGCAAACAATACTTTTTGTTCTGTGAAACACTTATATATGTTAAATAAAGCATATGACATTAACAATTATCTTTTTCCTTGTCAAACACTCAATGAATTGAATATGTCTCTTAAAGCTAAGCGATAAAAATGGTAGTGCTTGATAAAAAAAATTAAGAAATTAATAGTTTTATTACGAAATTAGAAATTAAACAATACTTCACACATGATACATTTTTTCTGGGTAAAATCGACAGTAAAATATAAAAACGTATTCATTAGCACTCATCAATAAGCCATTGAGTGGCCAGCAGATAACCTTTGAACGGATGATAACGTTGGCATTTCTTATAAACATAGTTAAAATCCACTGATTTTTGTATTGCATTTGACACTCTTCATGGAAGAGATTAAATCAGGTTCT
>NW_013666472.1:279249-291117 GCF_000517525.1 Limulus polyphemus
CACCAAAAAGGCGATTGTCTATCAGTAGTTCGCTATAATCAGTGTGCTATAAACTTCGAAAGCTATAACTGTGATTTTTATAATGCTTATCAATCGGAAAACTTAAGATATTTGACCAGGAATCTGTATAAATTTCGAACGTTACAAATCGTTTGACTTCAATGGATTCTCTTCGGGCATTAGTATTTTTACGAAAACATATAAATTCACCATGGAGAGCTCAGCGTGTGTGGCAAAGGACAAAGCTATCTAGCTTCCCAACAAATTGTGTCTACATCAACTCGTAATTAACTCGCTCATCGTAAACCCTCGATAAGATATCAAGGAAGTTCCTGACTAGAAAGAAAACTTTATATTGTTTGTAAGTTTGTGAAACTTTTGTTTATGAATCATTCTTTGTAATAACTATTTGTAATAACTGTTACTTTAAATTGTACCGTTGTGTGTATATTAAAACTTATTTGTTTTAAAAAAGTGAACTGTGTATCAATGTTGCTGGCAAATATTACAAACTGACTATATATCGGCATATATTTAAATACTATATCTAAAGCACAATTTAATTACTAAATTTAAATTATCAGTTAATTCGGCTTCGGACTATTTGAAATTCTGGTACGTAACAATATGTATATATTACAGTAGTATCAAGGTTATAGTACGACTATTTAAGAATGGTATACAAAATGTGCCAAAAAGAAGGCGAAGAAAACGGTAGCAGTGACAAAGAACAAGGCAATTAAAAATTGGTATGACAACATGGAAACACCAGAAGAGGTGAAGAAGGTATACGTAATAGCCATACAAATGGAAATGACAAAGAGATACATCACAGTGATGAAAGTGATTAAGGATAAATAATTGATGCTCCTGACCAATGAAAAGGCAGTAAAACAAAGGTAGAAACACTACTACCATGAACTACTTAACATCAAAAACGAAGAATTGAAGGAAACATCACCAATAGCAGGCCCACTACTGGACGTCAGTAGAGCAGTAGGCAAGGCGGGAGGTCGATCAAACATTGACAAGACACTAGGAGATGCTGGGGTTGAGTATGTATGGACCTTATTGAAAAATATCTGGAGGGAAGAGTGGATACCCTTAGAATGGAGAGAGAACCTACTGATACCCATCTACAAACAGAAAGGAGATGCTCTTGAGTGTGAAAACAATAGAGGAATAACAACTGGTACAGCATCTGCTGAAATTGAATGAAAATGTACTTGGAAAGAAAAAACGGAAGTCGTAGACATGGACGAAATAAAGTTTGGGTTTCCCCCTTGGTGAGAAACAATGGATGTACTCTTCATTCTACGACAGTTGGAGGAGAAGTACCTTGAAGGAAACAAGGAGTTATACCAAGCGTTTGTAGATTTGGAGAAAGCGTATGATAAATTGCTACTGGTGCCTCCGAAATAAAGGAGTACCCGAAAAGCTGATAAGACTAGTGGGAGCCTCTTATGAAGGAACAGCTGTGATGACGGTATATGGAGAAGTGGACAAGTTTGAAATAATCGTTGGACTGCACAAAGGGTCAGCCATTAGCTCCCTGCTGTTCGTTGTTGTCATCGACGTCTCGAGTAAGGAGTGTCGTAAGGGATTCCTTTTGGAACCATCATTCGCTGACAACCTTGTCCAAACAGCTGAAAGTGAGTAGAAGTTACAACTGCTAGTTAGAGTGTGGCAGAAGAGTTTGGAAAGAAGAGGCTTGAAAGAGAGTGCAGGAAAAACGGAATTCACGGTGATCAGAAGGGGTAGAAAGAAGAATATCAAGATTACAGATGCAAATGGGAAGCGCTGGAGCAGGTAGAAGACTTTGGGTATTTTGGATGTACAATCCAAAGAGAAGGAGGATGTGAGAAAGCTGTGAGAGATAGAATTCAGTCAGGATGTCATCTGTGACAAAAGGTTACCATGGACACTGAAAACCAAAGTGTATAATACCATGATTAGATTGGTGCTCTTCTACGGAGCCGAGACTTGGACCTTGATGAAGAAAGAAGAAGGTTTATTGTTAAGAACAGAAATCAGAATGCTGAAATGGTTGTTTCTGAAAGAGAAGAGAACAAATAGGGAAATTAAAGAAATGTCAGGAGTCCATAAAATCGAGGAAAAGGCAAGAGAATTGAAACTGAGAAGGGAAGAAGAACAAGAATAAGAAGAGCATTGGAGCTGCCAGTATCTGAGAAGAGAAGACAAAAAAGACCAGTAAAGTGTTAGAAGGGTGGGATTAAAGAAGACATGAACGAGAAAGGAATTGCAGAAGACCTGGCAATGGACAGAGATGATTAGAGGAGGGCAACACATGCGAAGGACTGATACCACTGCTAAAAATAAAAGAAGAAAAAGAAGATATAGGTTAGATTAGCTTCCGAATACATAGATCATATTAGTGTCAGGATATATATATCAGAAGAGATACTAAGATCAGAATGAATAAAGAAGGCTGAATTAAACCTATAGAAATATATTTTTAATCGCGTGCTTTAGGACAATCTTTAACTGACATTTAGCCATGTTGAACTTTAGGAGTTAGATCTAAACTGGAGTAAGAAATGCTAAAGATAAAGCAGATCCCTCATAAACAAAAATCTTGCACATCATGAAAGTATTAATGCACACAATAAATAATGTTTCTGTTCTACGTCAAACAATAAGCTTAGAAATAGCGTATGCAAATAAGGTTGTACAACCATTTTTTTATTAAATACATCCAGAAAATGTATGTGTATGAATTAGATGTTCAATTTCAAAAAAAAAAAAAACACAAAAACTTTGGCCTTCTTTATACCTACTTTAAAGGGTTTCAATTTTCGACAAACCAGTTTATTTAAAGCAAGTTTTAAGTTACTAGTTCCGTTGTAAAATGTAGATTCAAAACATTAAGAAGTAAATATGTACGAAGAACACAATTATTATAAAGAAACAGTGGCTTATTTTGAACGTTCTTACTTCACTACTATTGGTCTTCTGCCTATATATAGTGCTACACAATTGTTTTTATAAATTTAATATAGATTTCTAGCTAAATTAATTCCTATAGATGATTTTAACGATAAACATTTTACAAGAGGATATTCAAATGATGCTAAAATGAGAAAAAAATGGAATGCTCACATAAATAAATAAATTACACTAACATTGTATTAAAACATTTAGTCCTTCGGTGGGTCAGAATTAATTTTGCGGACCTACAGCATGGTGGACAGAGCAAATAGCCCATTATGTAGCTTTGCACTAGAAAAAATTAAAACACTAAAAATGATGTCATCACTTAGTTATAAAAATTTATTATACTCATTATAAGTATTCGGTTAAGTTGTTTTTTGATTTCAGAATTTTATGTACCAATGAAATGTAAATAAATAAACATTCTCTGTTTATTAACTGTAATCTTCATCTCTGGACACCAATATTAATTCCATTACCTGTAATTTTACGTAGAAACGTATTTACCTATTATGCCCTATGAACTAAAATCCTAATTACAGTAATCTAAAATAACTCAGGAATAAAGCTATCATAGCTAAATATAAGCCTATAAAAGTTTTTATGATGTGTTTCGCATTTAAATATCTAATTTTTATTGTCAACCAATACATCTAGAAATAGCAGTTTATATTCTTTTTATGTTCTACTGTAAATTGTATGTTTTATGCTTATTATTTATATAATCCAAACATCTTTGTTTAAAAACCTTAAAGTGCCATCTAAATATCGTTTGTAAGAGATATGTTTTAAATTGTTCATAACAATTATTCACTCAACGTTTTAAGCCGCGGCGTTATGGCTCATAGAATGGCTCTTAGTTTTTTCAAGAATAAACTTTTAGCTTCGCCATCTCTTGATCGACTTCAGATCTAATACAGTTTTGGACTCAGGAGGCCAAACTCTTTCGATTGATGTATTTAACCACGTCTAAAGTCTCATAGATTTATTTATTCTAATCCTCCCTAAAGAATTTCAATTTGAGGTTAGGCTGGTAGAGATCCTGATGAGTAATACCAATCTTGGTATTGCTGGCGCACAAAAATGTAACTAATAAAAAAAAGGTTTCATAAATTAAATTACTTTAATCGTGCCTAAAATAATTTCAAGTGTCACGGCTACTGAGGATTCCCTCTTGTTTATAATAATACTAGCTGGAGTACCTATCAGTTGGACGGATGAAATAAAAGCTCGTTTGTAACAAAGGGTAGGAAACTGTGTTTCTATTTTTTAAATTAACATAAGAAACATTAAAAGTACAATAAAAATACATAAAGTTACCAATACTGAAAATAAAAACATACTGTTTTAAAGAATTCTATCAACATGAAATTAGACGGGGGAGTCCAACCCCCTCATGACTTTTCTCATGTCATCCTGTATCACTGTGTCAAGTTTGGTGCTGATTGATCAAGAAATATGGAAACGTATAAGGAACAGATATGAAATGATAGATCGTGTATTTTTTCCCCGGACACATACTTTGCTTTATATAGTAGATAATATAAATCTAGATGCTTTCTTTCTGATCGTATATCTCTTGATTAAGTACAAGGTGTGTCTAAATCCAATAAACTTATAAATGTTCATTTAAAACGCTGCTACAGCTCTCACAGGATATAACTATTTGCTACGATTTATCAGTTGGTAAGGTCTAAAGATATGGATATTTGTCATGACTTAACAAATGCTGCTAGTCTCACAAGATACAGAGATTTTCCGTCAGTTAACATCTGCTACAGCTCTCACAGGATATAACTATTTGCTACGATTTATCAGTTGGTAAGGTCTAAAGATATGGATATTTGTCATGACTTAACAAATGCTGCTAGTCTCACAAGATACAGAGATTTTCCGTCAGTTAACATCTGCTACAGGTCTTAGAAGATATAATGTTTGACATAACCTAATAATCGCTACAGGTTATAAAAGAAATGTCTTTATCTGTGGCGTAGCCAGCATCAAATGTATATGGGTGCACACATGCAAAGCCATAGTGGGGGGCAAGTCGTTATAACCAGTGATATATATTGAAATAACATTTTAATGAACGAGTGGGGAGACATTACTTTTATATAACTTTACATTTTATGTTCATACATTAAATATATATTATATATCTTAAAAGACTGTGCAAATAATGTGGATATTTGAGCATATAAGCATACATGGTTAACAACTGCTACAAGTCTCACAAGGTATAAAAATTGGTCATGAATTTATGGCGCTGTAGGTTTCTCAAGATACTAATGTAATGATTTAGAAGGGTCTTGTAAGAGTTGTGCATTTTTTTTTACAACATACGCAATAACACTATTGTACGATTGCTTTTGTATTTGTCATTATGAAGACAGTTGACAGCCTCCAAATGTATTGTTCATATTGTAACTGCTGGGACTAATAAAATAACACTGGTTTCTTGTTATATGTTTCTCATATATATAAGTTAATAATATAAAAGGCCCTGCCAATCATGATATATTGAAATTAGCCTTACATGGTTTGTGTATTTTTAATATTGCAACAATCAATCTAGATTTATATATTTTTTTCTCATCTTAATTTTTTCATTAGCAAGATACTATGAAATATTTCAATAAGACTACAACATATTGAGCGTGTTAACTCATACCTGCTTCTATCATATTAATTCATATCAGCTTTTAATAAACATGTAGTAAGTATAGTATTGTACGTGCCATTGTTCTGTATGTTATGATAAAACCATGCTTTGTTTGTTTTAGAACAAAGCCACAATCTAACCCCGGATTTTAGCGTTGTAAATTCGTAAACTTACCGCTGTCCCACTGGGTGACAACCATAATTTAGTATCCACTATATTAGGAAACATTTTATGACGTCACCCTTCACCAACTAGTAATTAGCATGTCCCTTACTGAATTTTTATGCTACCGTTAAATTGAGCTAGATCTAAGGATTTAAGCCAATAGGTCACGAGGAATGGAGCTCAACAAACTTCAAAGGGGAATGGCTACTGCATGCAGGTTTGGTGGGTGGCCCGACATATATTCATATCCACTTCCACTAAGTGTAATGTGCTAGAAATATGGAAGATGTCCTAATGTAAATTATTGGATCATTCACCTGATATTAATCAGTTTCTGAACCTTGCTTCACGAGCTTCATGATAATAGTTTTCCCAAATACGCTGATGCCGTCAACAAATGGAATCGCCTTTCGTAAAACCTTGAGCCAAATAGAAGCATCCTGCTAAGCGATATGTTATGCAGCTCAATGTTTACTTCGGATGGACGGTTCTGGGTTTGAGGGCAACCTTGAGAAATCATTCAATGTTAGCGTGTCATCCTAATTGTAAAGAGTGGCTTGCTGTGATCCAATTTTATTTGATTTTGATCTTGATCCATTGTTAAAGTGGATTCCGTTTTATTATGTCATTCTGGAGAATGACTGCAATATTTTGGGAAAGAATTACACTTTTTCACCATAATCATACACCATCCCTTGAAGTGGATTTCGTCTTATTGTGTCATTCTGGAGAATGACTGTATTGATGAAATATTTTAGGAAAGAATTACACTTTTCTCACAATAATAATACACCATCCCTTGAAGTAGATCTCGTCTTATTGTGTCATTCTGGAGAATGACTGTATTGATGAAATATTTTAGGAAAGAATTACACTTTTTTCACCATAATCATACACCATCCCTTGAAGTGAATCTCGTCTTATTGTGTCATTCTGGAGAATGACTGCATTGATGAAATATTTTAGGAAAGAACTACACTTTTTTCACCATAATAATACACCATCCCTTATTTTTACTTCGTGTTCATGAATTGTCTGAGAGAAATGTCGTCCAAAATATGTTTTGATCAGCTCAAGGTAGAGACCAAAATCTAGTTGAACCCTTATAGGATGTTCTGAGTGGTCGGTAGAAAGGACAGACTTCGAATTTCGCTACAAATATTAGTAGAAGAGACCAAGCTATGATTGGCACCAAGATAAATTCTATTTTTATTAAAATAGGGCTCTAAGAGTAAAAAAAGATCTTAGATCTTTTTTTAAAGTGTGCTGCTATTTTATACTTAATACGTATTACATTTTGTATTCATACTCGATCAAGTTTATTGATTAATGTCAAACTGATGGAGTTCGATAACGTTATTGAAAACAAAGGAATATAAAGATTATAGAAAAAGGTTTCGGAAAATGACATCAGGGACAATCAGGTAGAAGTTTATGTGTTTCTTTATCTAAGTACTTTATAAATTATCTGACTGTTTATCTTCGTTTACTCTGTTTATGTTATCAAATACGTTATCGAAAAACACTTCAAAATTTGATACATTCCAATAGAAAGAAAGGGACTCTGAGATTCGTCTTAATCACAGAACAAGTATATGTTAAATGTCAGTGTAAAGGGGTGTGATGGTGATTTGTTTTCTTCATATATACACAGAAGAGTGAAATCATAGCACTTATTAAATGATATAGCTTTCAGTATATGCTAAGCGCATTTCTAATTTCAATACGTAAATATATCAGTTACGCTAAACAACAAGAATTGTTATCATAAATATGGCTTTCAAACACTGTTATTTCCTTCAAGTATTTAGAGAGAAATTGGAAACACATATTCAAGGTTAATATGAAAATGTCCCACTCTCAATATCAAGTTTCAATCCATTCCTCCTCATTTTGATCCTTAGATCAGCTTAGCATTTAGAAAGCAATATTCATTAAGCATTCTCCTAGATTTCTGGTTTCATCAGATGTAATTACACAGAACAAACAGTACTGTGATTTGTATTCAGAATTAGTATAATTAAAGCTAACAAAGTTCGTTTTCATTAAATGTCGATAGACAAATGCACCTTGGATTGGAGTGAAACATAAAATAAAAAAGGCATTATACCATCTGCAATTAACATGATTTGCTTGAGAACCTTTTGATTACTTTAACTTTAATAGAGGTAAGCTATGACTTACGCTTGAAATATATAGTAATGTAAATCCTTTAAAGGTTCAACTCGAATTTTGCATAATAAAAACTGCTATGTAGGAATGAAATGATATTATACGTAATCGTTTTGTTTCCAAAAACATAAAGATTTACTTGTTGTCGTATATTCGCCATCGTTGGCACGATAAGGATAGAGAAATCTTTTTATTCAGAGGTATTGCTCCCCAGTGGCTCAGCAGTAAGTCTGTAGGCTTACGACGCTAACAATGAGGTTTCGATAGCTGTGGTAGGCAGAGCACATATAGCCCATTGTGTAGCTTTGAGTTTAAGAACAGCAAAGCCAAAATTCATATAAAATTTCTTTAAAATATAAGATTTAGCAAAAAGGATTTTAAAACTTATTAAAACAAACTGAGTTTGAGTAATCAACAAAAACCTTACGATTAAATGCTTAAAGCATTTTATAATACATAACAAAATCCTCCGAATAACAAAGTCGGGTGATTTCGTAATGTGGGTTCAAAAAAGAATGATAAACTAACAATATGATGTACTAATTCTATGTCGTTAAAACGCAAGAAAATGGAGAAAATGTTACCTCTCGTTGCTTGCCTACCTATTATGCTTATCTCTCGTTACACAGCATTATGATACATATCCAAAGGAAATTCCATAAAGAGAAAGGGAGGGGTCGTACTAAAAAGATTGAAAGCTTATTATGGTTTTTAAAAATCATTTCACTTTCAGAAACTGTTCCTTGAAATAAAAGATTAAAATAATTATTGAATAACGTTCATCATTTATGAAACATCGATATTATTATTGCCTCCCTAACGTTCCCCGGTGGGACAGTAGTAAATTTACAGGCTTACAATGCTAAAATCCGGGATTCATCTCCCGCAATTGACAGAGTTACAGATGAGCTAATGTAGCTTTCTTACAAAAACAAAACAAACCATTCTGTGACATTTTTCTACTAGAAAGTTTAATGGTCGTAAACCTTACGATTTTTGTTAGGAAATGCTTCTTTTGAGGTAAGGCATAATAATTATCAGAAGACGACGAAAAATTTGAAATTCTTTATAAAATTGATTAAAATATAACTAACCTCGCATGATCATTCAAATTCTATTCTGCTTCTGCTCATAAAAGGTTAGAATTAAAAGAAGTAACCGAGATCTTATTACATAAAAGTGTAATTTTTTCAAAATTTTATGACAATTTTCTCTTAGAGACTGGCATTACTGGATGTATAAAATATTGACTTTGTTTTGCATATCTCAATCTAAGTTATACATATTATATTATAAATCATTATCCCCCGGTGGATCTGAGATAATTTTATGAAAGTATAACCCAAAAATCTCGGGTTCGGTTCATTGCGTTGAGCACAATATTGTTTGTATAGCTTCGCGCTAAAAACAACGTCTGAACCCTTGTGAATTTGTTATAGATATATCAAAATGTTAAATAACTTTCAGAAAATAGCTTCCATACATATACAAAAGTGTTTTATGTTGTTGTTGTAATTGTTTGTCATTACTATGTATTTTTTTCCTCGAGACCATACCCTACTGGCCTAGTTGTTAGCGTATAAGCATCGAGCACGACATGCCAATGACAATGCTTCGCCATGGAGGACTTATAACAAAAGTAGTCATTTCTGCTATTTTGTTAAGAATATGTACGTAAACTGCTGACACTGCTGACTGGTTGCATTCCCTGTAGTTGACAGTTCTGAATTAGGGATAGCTATTCTTCAACCTTACAGGTCAGTGGATTGACCGTTTAGTCACATAAGGTGTCATTTTGATTGAAAATACCAATATTTTCTATAAACACAAATAAAGTTAAAATTTCCATTCGTATACTTATTACATGTTCGTTCCATACATTTAAAAGATGTTGTTTGAAAGAATCTTGATTTTAACATATAACACTTGAACATTTACTTCTTGTAATTAAAATACAGCTTATTTACGATAGTCATTTCTCTATGAAACATAAACGAATAACGTTAATTAAACAAAATTTATTTAACAGTAAATAAACTGAAATCGCTATTTTTCATTAATCTACCTAGTCGCTGTATGATATTATAGATTTATTTACCTAAAATAGAATATCGGGAACATCTAATTAGGTTACAGAGCCATCCATCTTTGAGAGACAAACTTGATTCCACAATGAACAGTTGTCTTTATAAGGCTATGGCCTTCAAGACACGGCGGGTGTCCCCGACATTGATGATATACCCTAATAATACGATATTGATTTAACACTGAAATCCACTTTGCTTGGTCAAATGGCAGCGTCGATTATCCCAACATGACAACCGAAAGACTAATCGACAGATCCATAGTCGAGCGGAAGCAGACAGTCACATGACGTCATTCCATGTCTTGAAGTATTTCCAAGAAACCAAATACATGCACTAGAACCAACATGTCGACCCTTCTCTCAGAAGGATATCTTCTAACGTGATAGTCAAGGCGAATTCAGGGTTGCTGTAGAATCAGCTACACTTAAAGTAACATAGAACTGCATCAACGCCATTAAAAGGTGCACATCTAAATACTTCTTATGCAATTCGAAACTAATTAAGAAACTTATGTCAACTTACTTCAGTATGAAAACATGATCAGGCACTTAGATCAACTAATATTTAAATAATTGTTAGGACGTTTGATCAAATGATGAGAAAACTTGAAAGCATTCAAGGTTAAAATCCGTTATTAAATGTTTTATACAACTTAAGTCTGTCATGGCAGAAAATGACACTGATGGTCAGAAAATCCACAACTAGGTTTTACGAATGTTGCGAGCTTAGTTAAATAGCATAGGATCATGAAACGTAGGATATAAATCTAAGCCACTTTGTGTAAACTCACAACCCATAATAAACAAACAACTAGGAAGAAAATGGATCCATATAAGAGGATAAACTGTTATTTTCGATATTATTATGAAGATTATAGCTACACATATCCAAAGTGAATTAAACATAACAGTATGAACTCAACATTTTAATTATTTGATGTAAATGTATATAGATCATTTTCGAAATATAATATTTCGACAAATTGAACTTCATAACACTAAAGAAGTGTTCATAATTACCCATTATGAAATCATATTATAAACTGTTCATTATAGGCAAAAATATTCTTATAATCATATTATAAACTGTTCATTATAGGCAAAAATATTCTTATAATCATATACAAAGGTTGAGTACGTTTTTTATAAAAGTATTTTGGGGCTTAATGACGTCACGCCCGGTCATACTCTGTTTGACAATAACCCTTTATCGTTGTGTCCATTGTAAAAGGCTCCTTGGTAAGGCTTATCATAATTAAGGGAAATCTTTGTCTTGGAAATTTTAAATCTCCAATCTGTATGCATCTTTATGATCTGAACGTATAAATATCTTCCGTCGGAGAGGGTTTTTACATATCTTTTCAAACAATTCGAAATTTAGTACTGATACATCACGTTGCACTGTAACTTTAAATTCAACGTATTTGTACGAGACGTTATCGTAGAAAAATGTTACGAATTAGTTCTTTCAAGGAGTTACGTGAAATGTGAGAGTTCTTAACTATATTATATTATAAACACTTACCCTCCCCCCCAAAAAAAAATTAATTGTTACTGGTGGTAAAAATGGGGAAGCGATCTGCTGTCGTAAATGTATTGTCATTTGTCAACTTGAAAAGCACCTGATACGAAACATGGGCTAAACTATCAAGTCCAAGTCTCCTATCGTTCAAGTATAGCCGTGCCTAAATATTAACTATTGTCAAGAGAGAGGGTATCCAGTCAATAACATCTGTTGCAACAAAACTGTTGACCAACTCTTTCAACCGAACAACGGGATTAACTGTCACAGTGAAAAAAAAAAAAAAAACGGAATATGCTCGAACCTTGG
>NW_013666472.1:292055-304195 GCF_000517525.1 Limulus polyphemus
ATCTGTTGCAACAAAACTGTTGACCAACTCTTTCAACCGAACAACGGGATTAACTGTCACAGTGAAAAAAAAAAAAAAACGGAATATGCTCGAACCTTGGATCTTTTGTCCTCAGCTTGGCACGATAACCACTAAGCCACACCCAGCCCTACTATTATGATAGAGACATTCATCTATTTGTTTGCTTCAGAATTTTTGTGCAAGGCTACACAAAGGTTATATGTGTTTAGCAGTCTCTAATTCTGAACGGATAGACTAGAAGAAAGACAATCCTTGGACTATTCTTGTGGAAAAGTGAAATCTGACAATTACTCTTATAGTGCATACACTCCTCATAGAACAGAATGCCTTTTTACGGCAACTGGCTGCAAACAATGAACCCTTGGATCCACAATCCGACCATGCTAATCACCACATCTCGCCCGTGTGATAGAGATTTTAAAAAATGTCGTGAGATTAGGAATAGAAACTATTACCTAAGATGTTAAAAAACACAAGTTATTTTGGCAATTAGTGTCATCTAGTTGGTTTTATTTTGTAAATTATACATGTTTCGGTTAGAAAATGTAGGCACCTGAAAGTAGGTATTTAGCAATAAGCAGATTAATAGATTAATTAAAAAGAGTCTGCAAGATATTGATAATTAATACAAATATTTATGCTTAGAAAACATCATATCATTTCTGCATAAACATTAAACATCTATCTCCCTATCAATCTGTCTACGACTTCAAATGCCTAACACTAACGTTCAGGACCGAGGAACTGCAGCGATTTCAAAATTGTTTTCTTGTTTTTAATGTTCTGTTTACTCTAAGAAAATTTGCATTGACAAAGGAAGAGGAAATATTCAGTGGATTTCACTCTTGGGGAACGTATAAGGCCAAGTTTTTATAGGTAATCATGTTGGAGAGTGATAAAATGAGTGGAGAGTGCAGTATCATCCAGTGAACATTTAAGAAAACTGTCATAACGCTTTAGAAAGATAGCTTTAGAATCTGATGTGCAATCTGAAAATCTATTTGCTGTTTCCAATAGTTCGGCCATTTTAACTTGTATTTTGAAGAAAGGCTGAATACGCCAGCAACTTAAAGCGAATAAAAATCCCATTTGTTTTAAAGAGATAATACGCTTCATTTGATTCCATTAAAATTGTTTATTATCTGGCTTTCCTTATAAATGTGTTGGTCCTGTACAGCCTAAAGTGAGGCTCTTCCATATAAGGTCATAAAATAAAAGAAATACCGGTATTATCTTTGCTTATCTAAATTTTGTCGTGTCCTATAGTGTTGATATTATTTCCTATAGTGTTGATATTACTGCTGACAGAATCTCCGTGAAAAAATCTAATTCGGCTGCCTTAAAATTCCATTCTCGTTCTATGTCGGCTTATCGGGAGGAAAATCATTTTATAATTCTTCGTTTGTGTCGCCATTTTTCTCACATGTTTTAATTCCAGCTTTATGTATATAGCCAATGCAAGCAACATCTTTTTTGAGTTCTACTGCAGAAGATTCCCATCAAATCCTAACTTACTTGGTTTTTATCTTATGTCACTAACTTTATTTGTGTGTGTGTTTTACCTCCAAATACTTGTTACTAGCTGTTCTATGCAATATCTTCGTGCCTTTTGTTTGTTTGTTTTTTACATCGAGCTTGTCTTTGTCTATCCTAGTTTCTCAAGAGGCCTGGCATAGTTTGAAGTTCGTGGGTTCGGATCTCGTCCTCGAACATACTCGTCCTTTCAGTCGTGGGGTCAACTGTGACAGTCAATCCCACTATTCGTTGGTAAAGAGTAGCCCCAAGAGTTGGCGGTGGGTGATGTTGATTAGCTGCTTTGCCTCTAAATTATCACCTTAGAATTAGGGACGATAAGCGCAGAAAGTCCTCTCGTAGCTTTGTGCGAAATTCGAAACAAACAAAGTTCTCAAGTTATATTTAAATATACTACAAGGTTTTGCTATTCTTAAACCTTAAAGTGATTTCAACGTATCTGCCCTAATTTCTTAAAAACATTTTCATCATGTTTTCCTCACATCTTAGTATTTTGTTTTTCACAATGTTTTATCTTCTTGAGCTTCATTTGTCTCTTTCTATATATTTGCGTATTCAGTAATTCACACCTTCAGGGGTAGGAGGGGCAAGCAACGTAACTAATTTCTCATACTGTTTTACAAATCTCATAAATAAGCAGTGTATATGTAACACACCAACTAAGAATTATAATGGCATAAACATCAAGTAACAATTTTACTGACATACACACATCAAATAGGTATTGTACTAGCATATATATCAAGTAACAATTTTACTGACATACACATCAAATAGGTATTGTACTAGCATAAACATCAAGTAACAATTTTACTGACATACACATCAAATAGGTATTGTACTGGCATATATATCAAGTAACAATTTTACTGACATACACACATCAAATAGGTATTGTACTAGCATATATATCAAGTAACAATTTTACTGACATACACATCAAATAGGTATTGTACTGGCATATATATCAAGTAACAATTGTACTGGCATATACATCAAGTAGGTATTGTACTGACATACACATCAAGTAGGTATTGTACTGGCATACACGTCAAGCTAGTATTGTACTGACATACACATCAAGTAAGTATTGTCTAGCATACACATCAACTAAGTATTATACTGACATACACATCAAGTAGGTATTGTACTGGCATACACGTCAAGCTAGTATTGTACTGACATACGAGTATACATCAAGTAAGAATTGTACTGGAATACACATCAAATAAGAATTATAGTAGCATAAACATCAACTAAGAATTGTACTGACATACACATCAAGTAGGTATTGTACTGGCATACACATCAAGTAAGTATTGTACTGACATATACATCAAGTAAAAATTGTACTAGCATACACACATCAAGTAGGTATTGTACTGGAATACACATCAAGTAACAATTGTATTAGCATGCACATCAAATAAGAATTGTACTGTAATACACATCAAATAAGAATTGTACTAGCGTACACATCAAATAAGAATTGTACTAGCACACACATCAAATAAGAATTGTACTGTAATACACATCAAGTAACAATTGTATTAGCATGCACATCAAATAAGAATTGTGCTAGCTTATACATCAAGGAAGAATTGTACTGAAATGCACATCTGATTTAGTAATGCTAATACAATTTTTACTTGATGTTTATGTCAGTAGAATTCTTAGGGAATGTTTATGCCAGTACACTTCTTACTTGATGTGCATTAGTCTTGTCTTAGTAAAGATGAGGAACTGAATTTTTTCTTCCATTGTTCTAATTGTTTGTTTACAATTCAAACCGCTGTATTAGTTGAAGGAACTTTACACTCACCGATGTTGGGATGGGTATATTCCTGAGACAACTCTTCAGCTTTAGATATATGCGACATATGTCAAGTTTATTTATAAAATACTGCATCGTTGAAAACAAGTGTCAAAAAAGGAAACACGATAGTTCGTTATCAGGTAACAACAATATATACAATAATTGTGTCGTAGCGACCATTGTAATTAGTTTCGAATATAATGAAAGTGATATTATTGGAGAAAAACTGGTGAAGCTAACCAGGTGGTCGGTATTTTAATATTTTCGTTTCACTCATACAGCAAATCAGCATAAGAGCATATGTGAAGTTAGTCTGAACCTCATATGGAATGACTGTATATTATTGGATCATAAGTATTTCCTGTTTCTTTACACCATGCTGTTTCTAGGAGTTGCCACAGGACACGCATACAGAGATTAAAGTAGGGAATATATGATATATAGATATCTTATTAGGTAGATAGGCGTAGTAATGAAATAACTGGTATGGAGGTATTTAGTAATACCGTGGTTTCTCTTCTTGTAAATTCTATTGGGGTACTATAATCTGAACACGGAGAATGTTAAAACGTTTACTATTTCCGCCAATATGAAGATAACCTGTTATTGATTTGCTGATTTAAAGACGACTTTGTCACCAATAAAATTAGGAGACACGTTTTTGAACAAAGATTATCTGAAATTATAGGTTTTAAAATAGTTTATAACCTCTCAATGTCCGTTTAGTAATTTTCATCTTTGATGTTTAATTTTATAACTTTCTGTTTGAGCTATAATTTCTAAGCAGCTTCTTATCTGTAACTTTGGAAAGGGGCGTGATTTGTAATTAGCATGTACATCGATGAGTTCATGGTTCGAGGCATGACATCGCTGAACATGCTCTATATTCTAAATATGAATGCGTTATGAAAGTGGCAGTCAATCCTGCTATACGATTCAAATAATCGCAGTTACTGCTGGCTGGTTGTTCTACCTCTGGTCAGTTTTTCAAAATTAGACAAGGGTCTGTTTGATCCACGAGGATTACTGATCCAGTCGCAAAGTCTTCGTGACCATAAGGAGCAATTCGAGTTTAGAATTCTAATTTTTGTTATTATTTCGTAGGACCCTCTGAAAGGGCGTGAAGCTTTTACTCGAAAAAAGGTTATTTGTTTTTGTTTGTCATTAAGCACAAAGTTATAGAATAAACTGTCTGTATTGTGCCCAACACGGGTATCGAAAACCAATTTTAAGCGTCATTAGCCCACAGACTTACCGCTGAGGCACTGGAGGGTAAAAACATCCGCAAACTGTTAAATAATTCAATAACTTTGTCAAAAATAAGTATGAGCTGAGGAAATACCGTTGTGTAGGAAAACGTTGGGACAATGAAATGCGTGTTAGAAAGTTGTCACCATCAAATATTTCACGATAGCTGTTATTTTTAAGTGATACTAAGTCACCTTTCCCTGTATGATACACTTTAATAAGAAATATTATTTTATAATATATTGGTATACATATGTATTCACTAGCTTTCTAATTATCTTTAAAAAACATAAACACTGCGAAAGATCATAAACAAAACACCATAGTTTCATGTGTAATTAGTTACTATCGTAATACTGAACTGCTTAATTTTCCGTTGGTGTTCCAGCATAATGGGAATGAATTCGATAAATGTAATTGTAAGTAAATGCGAACTTGACATCTGACGCGATCAATCTGACAATAGAGGTGCTGTTTCCTTATGATTAAACTACCGACTTCTCCACGCCGATAAGGCCAAAGTGCTTATATATATATATATTGCGAACCTTGGTGTCTAACCGAGCATTCGTGTGTTTCCCATTTGAAGAGCTGCGCACGCAGGCAAAGCTCAACATTCACTTTTGAAATGACGGGAGAACGGGCATGAATAATGTTAATGCCAAATTATATTTCGCAAGCAGGATATTCTACACTAAACTGTTCTGAATTGATCACACTATCATCCACATTTCAAAATGTGACGTAAATTAAAGAATAAAATGTAGATTTACCGTATGTTATTGTTGAGCGGCTCTTAGCATGAATGAAATGTTCAACAATTACTTTTCGCGGTGAGCAGTATAAGTAGATCAGAGCTTTATCTGTGAGCGAAACCAAAAGTGCAACACAATTAACCTTATTAAAGTTGTTATGTATTACAATTCCAAATAGCCTAAAACTGAGTTAAATTGTAGATTTAGTAGTTAAATAAACGCCGATATGTTTCCTATTTATGATATTTGCCAACAAGATTGATACACACAGTTTTCTTTGTTTTATACAAATATGTTTTAATATACAAACAATAATACAATTTACAATAGCAGTTATTACAAATAGTTATTACAAACAATGATTTATATACAAAAGTTCCACAAATTTACAAGTAATACATAGTTCTCTTTCTAGTCTGGAACTTTCCTGATGTCTTATCGAGGGTTCACAATGAGCGAGTTAATTTCGAGCTGATGTATGTACAATCTAGTTAATAAGGAGTTAGCTAGCTCTGTATTCTGTTTTCGTAAAAGTACTAATGTCCGTTGTGAATCCACGAAAGTTAAATGGTTTGTAAGGTTTGAAATTTATAAATGCTCCTGGTCAACTATCTTAAGTTTCCCGATGAATAAGCGTTATAACACTCATAGTTATAGCTTCCGAAGTTTATATCACACCAACTATAGCAACCAATAATAGATACTGTTTTTTGGCGCGTCGCGTTGGTTATATTTACAGGTCTGTGGAGAGCTTCTCGAAATTTCAGTTTACGTAACAATACTGACGCTAACGTTAGCGTTTACGTACACATATATATTGTTGATTCTTACACTCGAGAATCTTCTACAACTTTAGAGAATAGGCGGGAGTTTCGCAATACATATTTAACAGTATAAGTTATGTACATTTCTAAACCTAAATTTAATTTAAACAAACATCGATATTAAAATAAATATATAATAGTAAATCCGTCAGAAAGTCCATGAAATAATTGAAACTGGTGATTAACTTAAACTTTCCCTTCACTGGGGACGGGTACTTTTCTTGTTCATTATGAATGAGTTCTCTAACTCATTTTGATGAAATGTTTTAGTATAAGACAGACAGAATCTTTAAGATTTTGTGTAATTTTAATGAGTAATCCCAGGATTCTTAAAGTTTCTAGAAATAGGCCTGATGAAATATTTTAGAATTTATCATTGTTCAAGGAGTACAGCTTTAAGTGGTTGATGTTCATTGAACTGACGGAATATCAGAACTTTTTAGTTTCAGTACTCGAGATAATTTGTATTTGTTCTATTTTATTGTTAGTCTTAGCAGTTCCTTAGGCCTGGAATGACCAAGTGGTTAGAGCGTTTGACTCGCAATCTAAGGGTTGCTGATTCAAATCCACGTCCCACAAAACATGCTCGCCCTTTCACCCGGAAGGGCTTTAAAAAAGTGACTGTCAATCCCACTATTTGTTGGTAAAAGAGTAACCCAAAAAGTATCTGAAAAGAGATAACAAGTAAACTAAATAGAAACAAAACCAAATTAATATTTGCCTTAAATTTAAATATTTTCAATACATGATTCTTGAGCTAAGTATAATTTACTTCTGTAACAATATTATGGAGCTCAAATCAACTGTGTGCGACACAAATGTACAGGGTTGCTGCTTAAAATTGTAGTTGTTTCTTATCCTTTAACAACACTACTAAATATTTCATGGGGAACCTACAAACAATAGAGCTAAATATTTCGTTGTTACTATTTCCGTTGTTGTTTTATTTGACCAGTATTTGTTTCCTTAACATGGCAGAATAATGTAACATTAGTTTACATAAAATATCTCATTATACATCCTAAATTTACATTTCTGTCTGTAGACTTTATGTACAAAACTGAATCAGTTTTCTTTGTATTTTGGTTCAGTAATATAATTGATTAACATTTATTATTTCTGTTTATTAAGCAAATCTATGAACTTTAACTTCACACTCCAAAAATAAGTAAGCTAGCGCCACCTTTTGTGTACTTTATAAATTATTTTGATTTATATATATATATATATATATATGTGTATATATATATATATATAATCGACATCTTTAAATAATGAACCAATATAATAGCTAAGTATTCCGTTCACTTATATGTTTTTCGATTTGAAGCAGAAAAAGTACTTATTTTGCGAAGAACACAAAATATAACACTAACGTTTCAAAAATGTCGATACATATATATAGTTTGCAAGACATTCTATAATACCTTAAAGTCAACTGATTTACAAACGATAGCTTAAATTTTTTTAACATAATTAATTGCTAATATTAACCTTCTATTCAGCATTGTATAATAAAAGTTATTAACAAAAATTTAGTGAACGTTTTATATATATATTATTTAAATGCAAAATATTATTTTTATAAAGGAATGTGGAATCTGAATTTTTAATACTTTAGCAGTCATTTTAGTTTGTGTCTCACAAAAAGGGCGCTGTTTAAAAAGGATATAAAATGAGTAACAAATTTATGAAAGAAAATAAAACTTTTGGATGTTACCAGTTGAGCCAATTTCAGAAATAATATTTTCCAGAACCTGTCACCAAACAATCGTTTTACAAAATCCGAGCATGTCAGACCTTGTTTGGTTCATCATAAAGTAACACTTAGTTTCATAAAACTATGTTATAATATTTATCTGCTACTACTAATCAAACTATAAGTGGAGTTTTTACTTTAAGAAATAACTTAAATTTCTCATGGATGAAATTGTACCCAATACTTAAAGTAAACTAAACCGGAGTTATAGAAAATATCTTAAAGAATCTTTAAGCTATAACTTACTTCCAACTATAGCACTTTCACTTCTAAAACCAATTTGTGTTTCTCTCTTATTAGAGCAGAGACCTGGTTTCAGTCATATGAGAAATGATATAGCTTCAAACCATTCAGATTTAGTATGACAATGTCACCAAAGGTCTATAGCATATCACTCAACATGGATGTTTGAAAAACACAAATATTTAGTAAGATACCATATAGTATGATTAAGAGATTCTAACTGATAAAGAGGAATTATTATTCACTGCCAAGTTCACTACGAAGAACTTTGATAAAAGTAATGTGGAATTAAAGTATCCCTAAACATGCATCATCTGACAAAACGGTGTAGTAATGCTGTAGATCTAGCTCCAATGAATTTGACTACCACTTGAATAATATCAAAAACGATTTTTTGTTGTTGTTGTCGTTTTTTAAATTTCGCGCAAAACTACACTAGGCTATCTGCGCTAGCCGTTCCTAATTTAGCAGTGTAAGACTAGAGGGAAGGCAGCTAGTCATCACCACCCACCGCCAACTCTTGGGCTACTCGTTTACCAACGAATAGTGGGATTGACCGTCACATTATAACGCCCCCACAGCTGAAAGGGCTAGCATGTTTAGGGGGACAGGGATTCGAACCTGCGACCCTCAGATTACGAGTCAGGCGCTCTAACTACCTAACCATGCCGGGCCATCAAAAACGAATATTATCGAATTTCAGCATTATAAAAATAAAGATAATATTGTGTTTGGCAGAGTTTTACAATTAATACATAAATGCTACTTCTTCAGCTATTAAATTTGATTGTTGTTAAGCACAAAGCTACACACACAATGAGCATTATGTGATCTGCCTACCACGGGTATGGAAACCCGAGTTTTAGCATCTTAAACCTGCAGACTTACTGGTGAGTCACTGGGGGACCCAGTTGTTAAGAATTTGATGTCTTTAGTGCCTAGTCCTTTTTGATGTAAATGTGATCTTTAGTGCCTAGTCCTTGTTGATGTAAATGTGATCTTTAGTGCCTCGTCCTTGTTGATGTAAATGTGATCTTTAGTGCCTAGTCCTTGTTGATGTAAACGTGATCTTTAGTGCCTAGTCCTTGTTGATGTAAATGTGATATTTAGTGCCTAGTCCTTGTTGATGTAAACGTGATCTTTAGTGCCTAGTCCTTGTTGATGTAAATGTGATCTTTAGTGCCTAGTCCTTGTTGATGTAAATGTGATCAACTATTCATTTCGAACAAAAACATCTATATTTTGCATCGCAAAAACATGCGTATGATTATTGCTAATGCAAACGCTTTTGTTACGTGTTTTAGCAGCTTTATGCTATGTGACGTTGCCTTAATATCGCACTCTACTTGAATCAGACATCCTGTCGGTCGAGTGATTTATTATTCGTATACAACGACATTATATGTATGCTCTTAAGGTTGTTTTGTTCGCCTTTTTGTTCTACATCAAAAAAAGTAGACGTTTCTTCTATATTCTTAATTCATTATATACTACTTACTTAATCATTTTCAATGCTTTGTGTAACACAGTATAAAAAACAATGTTAAAAAATTGTTAAACATTGTTAAAAATTACGACGCTCAGAAGTCAACAGCTGAAATTCTGCTTCTACTCAAATAATAAGAAATTATCTTCATTAGTAATTGATTAGAAGTTTAATTTTATCTAAGTATTTTTGATGATTTGCTACGCATATAATTAATATTTACTGATGTAATTGATTGATAGTAAAAATCAAATAATATATATATATATTAAGATAACAGTACTGTCTGTTGTATGTCCATGTAACTACTTTGCAGGGTGTGGATGGATATTCACTACAACTTGGTATGGAGGTTCATTAGGTCCATGCGGGGGTACATACAAATTTTCAGTTTTGAATTTTGCGTATTGCGATTTTTATAGGCGTTTTTGCGTTTTTGACCACTATTTCGCCCCCTGTATATGGATCTTCACCAAATTTGGTATGGAGGTTTATTAGGTCCATGCGAAGATATGTACATAGTTGCGGATTCACATTTTTTATTCTGCAGTATTTATGGGCGTTTCTGCGTTTTTTACAGTTACATATAAGGGAAGCAACTTTTCATGTCCAAAGATAACTTTCATTAATCATGAATTTACACAACTTCTGCCCGGGGGTACTCCAGCTAGTAAATAATAAATTAATGTACAAAAACGAAAAATAATTACTTTCTTGTTTTCTAATACCAGTTATTGTTTAAATCGTATTTTTTTTCTAAGATGATAAGTGATACATAGTGTCTGTATCAAAGTGAAACGTGTTTCAGTCAGTTCCTACGTGTTCTGTTTTTTATATAGGATTACTGAAAAGTAAGAAGTGACACTTTCATTGATGTTAAAATTCAAATTTATGTTTGAATTTGCGTTCAATAGTTGAAATATTTAAAAAGATCTATTAAAATGTAAACATTCTATTCATACACAGACAGACACACACGTACATACACAACAATGCCTTGCAACAGTTGTTTTTATGATTTGGTTTGGATTTGTTTTGAATTTCGCGCAAAGCTACACGAGGGCTATCTGCGCTAGCCGTCCCTAATGTAGCAGTGAAATACTAGAAGGAAGGCAACTAGTCATCACCACCCGTCGCCAATTCTTGGGCTACTCTTTTACCAACGAATAGTGGGATTGACCGTCACATTATAAAGCCCCCACGGCGAGCATGTTTGGTGTGACGGAGATTCGAACCCGCGACCCTCATATTGCGAGTAGAGCGCCCTAACCACCAGGCCATGCTTGGCCTATGAAATTAAAGAAGGCTTGGTAGTTAGGACGTTCGACTCGCAATCTTTCTCTCTAAAAATACTCGCCCTTTCAGCCATGGGGGCGTTATAACGTGACGGTCAATCCCATCATTCGTTGGTAAAAGAGTAGCCGAAGAGTTGGCAGTGGATGGTGTTGAATAGCTGCTTTCCTCTTGTCTATCACTGCAGATAATTCTCGAATAGCTTCAAAACAAACCAAACGAAATAAAAGTAAAGGAAAATATGTAATTACTAATTACTGATGGAACCGTTCATAGGAAAACATCAAATGGTACTTAATCTCCCAGCTTATACCAAAGTTATGAATGTTGTAATATATGGAATTAACCTGAGAAAAAAGTCTGTAGATTGTACTTTTGTTACCAAGAGACAGCATCTATCTGGGGTAGTAACAGCGCCTAATTACAAATATCTAGATTATATCTAATATGATATTTTATGTTCTTTTCAGGCTACATATGTATAAATATATATAAAACTGACAGAGTGGCGGTTTGTATTTCTTTCAGTCCATAACAAAATGGTGTTTTGTAATTGTTTCATTTTATGACAGACTGGCGGTTTGTATTTTTTTCAGACCATAACAAAATAGTGTTTTGAATTTTTTTTTTCTCTTATGACAGACTGACGGTTGGTATTTCTTTCAGTCCATAACAAAATGGTGCTTTGTATTTGTTTCATTTTATGACAGTGTGACGGTTTGTATTTATTTCAAGCTAAGACGAGATGTTCTTCACTTATTTTTTGTAGTCCATGACAAGATCATATTTTGTGTTTACTTCGTACCATGTAATGATGTATTATGGAAAACATTATCACCAGAAATATACGCTTATAGTATTACTTCCTATTAAACATAATGTAAGTAATAAATGCATAATGGCGAATTATTGTACTATACTACGTGATCTCTGTGTATGTTATATAAGCTTATAATATAGTTCATAGATACGTATATTTAAACTTATAATATAGTTCATAGATACGTATATTTAAACTTATAATATAGCTCATAGATACCTATACTTAAACTTATAATATAGCTCATAGATACGTATATTTAAACTTATAATATAGCTCATAGATACCTATACTTAAACTTATAATATAGCTCATAGATACGTATATTTAAACTTATAATAT
>NW_013666472.1:305080-312472 GCF_000517525.1 Limulus polyphemus
AAGAGGATGTAGATACCTTAAAACAAAGCTTCCTTAATCCATAGACTGAAAGCAGCGTAAAGTTGTTTGAAAAACCCGACAGAAACTCCAACCTAATTAAAGCATACGAGAACTTTGAAAAATGATAATTATTCTACTTCAAAACACAAGTTATCAAACATTCTAGGCACGCTGAAAGTATTTCAAGAAATTAGAATTCCACTCCAATAACGTCTTCCTGCATTTCAGTCTAAGTTTTAAATCAGATTAAAGTGCTGATTCGGGGACGTTTCAGGGACGATACGGATAGTGAAAAACAATCACGGATTGATAAGACAATGTGCGTCTAACCAGAGTAATGTATTCCCTCCTTTCCTTACAAAGTATTCACTTACAGAGAATAAAAAATAAAAATGAGAGAGAAAAAAAATGGAAGGACTAAAGATTATCACCGTAAAATCTAACAAATTATGAACACTATACAATATTGTTGCCTGTAAGTAGCACAGCCACGGAAAATTCTGTGTTTCACTTACAATTAATGAAGAATTATGGTAAATCAAGGCACATTCAATTCTCAGTTTGGTTTAAAAATACACTTACCGCTCTTCCCTTTTATAGAGTTTTGAACTTAATCTCCAACAAGTCACATAAGCCAAGTGGACACATCAAATAAAGTGGTAAAGGAGCTAGAAAGTAGAAAATAATAGGTTTACAATTCAGTAGTCCTTTAGTTATATAAAAAACAACAAGTCACATAAGCCAAGTGGACACATCAAATAAAGTGGTAAAGGAGCTAGAAAGTAGAAAATAATAGGTTTACAATTCAGTAGTCCTTTAGTTATATAAAAAATTTTTTTAGAAACAAGGATAGTTTCTAACAAAGCATTAGAAATTTATAAATGCGTTGAATGTCAAGATATATGATAAAAAAACTCTATGTTTAATTGGTTAGTTGGGAAAACATCTGAAAGACTATTAATTAACCTTTAACATTTAGTTTCAAACATTGACATTGATAATGATTAATATAAGGGACATTAATATAATACCAGTATATAATATAATACCAGTTTATTTGTTACTATTACCACTTCTCTCATTACTTAAAACAGTGGTTTTCAAACTTTCTATACCGTATACCCCCGTGAGACCTTTGAGCCAGTATATAACTCGTTTAAAACAATAATGGTGTTATTAATAATGATAAAGAATAGGTAAATCAAATGAAATAGTTAAATGGTGAGTCAATAAAACGCGAACATTGAGTTATGGCTAGTGGAATACGTGAAGATAGCTACATAAAACAGTTGCTGAAAAAAAGTAACCAAATCAAAGATTAAAATGGGCATGGGACAACAAACAGTGGAATGGACAAAGATGGAGACGTGTGGTCATTACAGATGACCCTAAATTTGAATTACTCAGCAACAATCAACGACAGTTTGTACAGTGATAGATGGGGATCGGTAGAAGTTTGTGGCTGCATATCAGCCAAGATTGTTGGTGATTCACACAGAATTGATGGCACCCTGACTCCTGACAAATATAGGCAAATTCTCATCTGCCATACCATTCTGTCAGGAACACTACTTATTGGGCGTAGATTTGACTTCGCGCAAGACAATAATTCTAAACAAACAGAAATGTGGTAAAACGATATCTTGGCGTCAAATAGGGCGATGAAACACTCGCAACCTTGACTTGGCCAGTATAAAGTATCGATATGAATATTTTTGAGACTGTAGGTACTTCTGTAAAACTGAGAAGGTCAAAAGGCAACCAAATAACTTGGTTCATTCTTAAGGCGTAATACAGGACAAGTATAACAAATTCCATAATCGTATATTAATAAGCTGTATGGGAGCATGAACATAAGATCAAATGCTCCATGCAAAAGCAAAGCGCTCACGTACGAAATACTTTCGTAACGTACAACTTATAAGCTTTTATTTTGTATCTTCTTTGATAGTTTTGTATCATTAATAAAATGCACCTTCTAGTTGCCATTAATCGTTGTTCGTGTCTGTCGTTTGTGTGTTTCCATAAATATTTCCCTTATTATATTTATATATACATATATTTTCCTTACCGTTAAGTGTGAGTCTTGGAGTCACTGTATACATACATATATATATATATATATACCTTATCATTAAGTGTGAGTCTTGGAGTCACTGTATACATATATATATATATATATTCCTTATAATTAAGTGTGGGTCTTGGAGTCACTGTATACATACATATAAATATATATTCCTTATCATTAAGTGTGAGTCTTGGAGTCACTGTATACATATATATATATATATATATATTCCTTATAATTAAGTGTGGGTCTTGGAGTCAAAGGTTGAATTACTTGATTTTTTACTCTTCTATACATTTAGTTTTTATTATGGTCTTCTAAAACATAGCTAAATGAGACTAGTGTTTAATATCATTGATTCACTTTTTTCTTCGCCTTTTTCTTGAGCTCATTCTATAGCTCCTTGAGTCAGTAATATTAAGAAACATCTCCCTTTTAGATTCCCTCAATATATTCCCAACCAACTTTATCTTCATCACGACCTATTTTAATCAATCATTTCTTCATTTGCAGTTTTACTCGTCCAACGAACACACATATATATGCCTTCTATTTTAATCAATCATTTCTTCATTTGCAGTTTTACTCGTCCAACGAACACACATATATATATGCCTTCTATTTTAATCAATCGTTCCTTCATTTGCTCTTTTACTCATACAACGAGAATATATATATTCATTTGTGGCTTGAAATTTAAGAGCATTTTTACTTAGATTATTTTATGGTTTGTTTATCCTGGATCAAATAACATACCTATTTTTATACCTCAGAGTATGAATCTCGGTTTGGTTCATAAATTAAGCTGAAGATGGCGCAAACCATTTTCTTCGATCTGTGACTTGAAATCTTCTGCTCGTTTAGGATGTGTACTTTCAACGTAAATGACAAAAGTTTATTAGTTTATTTTACTTTTAAGGCAATGTTTAATAATGATCTGTATAATTTCTCTCTTAACACTCTGTGAAAAAGTACTTTTCTTGGGCTTTTCCTCTCTATCTCATTATCAAATCAAGCTTTAAAATAATGTGTTAGACCGACTTGTAGCACGTTTTATACGAATGGCTATGCGTATGCATGTAAATTACATTAACGTATAATTAATTAAGTATAAATTTGCACATCATATCTATTTGTTTATTAATATGACAGATGGAGAATCTCTTACAAGACTTTCATCAGTTCTGTACAAGACGATAAATTTCTCCATGAGCTTACAAGAACAATTATAGGATAACAGGAGTGGTGGCGGACTACACATTAATCAGAAGTTTAGTCCGCTCACAAAAGTTGTAAGGAGACTTAATTAAATTTTTCATGATTAATGAATGAGCCTAAAGCTTGAGCAACGCTGGAAGTTGTTTTTATTCTTCAACGAGCTTAAAAACTATTTAAAAAAGTTTTTATGTAGCATACCACCCAAGGTGGTAATTAAGACGGTAGTTTGATACTCTAGGATAGAGAATCACCATCTTGTTCCTATTTGTTCTTATTACTGTTCTTTTGTGAGTAGCCAAACTTTCCCGATTGTAAAAGTATCAGCATGGAATAATTAGAAATTTCTTATAATGCGATGTAATGACTTGTCTACACCTTTCGAAGGAGAGCCTTTTGTTATTCATTTACTTACACAATACTTTAAAGTTTTTCAATGAAAAATGTTCTTTAAAACTAAAGAACTGAACGCAAATTATAAATTAATTATCTCTTTAAAAGTTCAATAAGTAAAGAAAAATGTTTATTATTTCCTCTCTATTCTTTCCAAATATCCGTTAATTTAAACTGGAGCATCTTTATGATGTACTTCATTATTTTTCTCAATTTTGTAATTACTTAATCAATTTTTTTTAAATCTGTTATGAGTTATAAACTACTACAATGAATAGTTTTAGATCATACATAGTTTTATTTCACAGGCATCACTGTTTAATTATACAATACCAAGTTCAAATTGTATCTCTACTTCGTAGCTCTCCGAAGAAAATGCTGATTTATCAACACAATAGATAAGAAATTTATGGTTGCTTAGTCTTTAAGGTTACTTAAAAGATATCAGTTATGTTTAAATATTCCTTTCTGTCAATACACCTAGGAGTACAGCTTAAAAGTAACTCATTGTTAAACCGAGTACTCGCAAAGAGAAGCAGCAGTAGTTTGCTTCATATGTGTTAGGGATGTAGTAACACTCGAATTCAAAATTAATTAAATGTCACGAAAGTGAATGAACGTATTTTGTTTTACACAAAATGTACTCTGTTTTCTTGATAGTTTACACTTATCAAAGATTCTTGCTTGTGGGAATTAATCGTACAAAATGAATTATTTGATAAACAACTCGTTTGAAAATATTCTAATTATTTGATTATCAACTGATGCTTTTCTCACTCAATTATTTACCTGAAACTACTGCTTCCATTTTATTTATCAGTCATCAAAGGGTCCCCAGTGACACAGCGCGATTTCGATACCCGTGGTGGGCAGAGCACAGATAGACCCTTGTGTAGCTTTGTGCTTAACTACAAACAAACAGTCATCGAGATTTTGAATTTTTTCTAAGCTGGCTTAAAAATTCGCTTGAATAATGAGAGCATTAAGAGTAAGATTCTAAATAATATCAGTATAAAGTGAAAGACTTGAAGTAATACAGCTAGTATAGCTCCAAAAATCTGAAACAATATTTGTATTTTTAACAAAAAGTAATTGTTACTAAATAATAAAAATAAGTTTTCACACTTTATAGGAGATCGCTAGAGATTTCAATCATTCGGGATCTTATATTATTTCAAATGATAAATTGGAAGCATTATCATTATAGGCAGAATTGGTCCTCTATGAATTGAATTTTATGATTGTGTTTGTTTGTTTGTTTTTTTATTTAAAAGGTAATGTTTAAAATGCATTAACAAAAACAATTAACAACTTACCGAGAAATTTAAATCTCAGTTGAATTCAAAGAACTTGTCTAACGTTAAGGATCAATATATAGTCAGTACATTGTAAAAGATGAAAGTTTTCCAGGTGTGGAGAATGTTTTCATGAACGTAGTAAAAATGTCATTATTAATTGTGAAATGTAAATCATATTGCTTGTTGTTAGTATGTGTCATTAAAATATTCACCTGTTGGAAAAACAACCAGATACAAAAAACAGATTGTCTTTATTGTTATTATTGAAAACGGTATTATTCATAGAAGAATCTTTTAATGCCATATGCAGTGCTTTGCGACTTTTGAGGTCAATAGTTGTGCTCGTGGCTTGAAAATGTAAAAATGTACCTGTGTAAATTGACATATCTCTACGGAAACAAACTAGACACGAGCCTAAAATTACGAACATATGAATTTTGTACAAATAGAAAATTACATCACATCTGAAAGCTTTGTATATTAATGTATATTAGTAAACAGCACTGAGTAGGAAAATTAAATCACATCTGAAAGCTTTCTATATTAATGTATATTAGTAAACAACACTGAGTAGGAAAATTAAATCACATCTGAAAGCTTTCTATATTAATGTATATTAGTAAACAGCACTGAGTAGGAAAATTAAATCACATCTGAAAGCTTTCTATATTAATGTATATTAGTAAACAACACTGAGTAGGAAAATTAAATCACATCTGAAAGCTTTCTATATTAATGTATATTAGTTTTTGTTTTTGAATTTCGCGCAAAGCTACACGAGGGCTATCTGCGCTATTCGTACCAAATTTAGCAGCGTAAGACTAGAAGGAAGGCAGCTAGTCATCACCACCCACCGCCAACTCTTGGGCTACTCTTTTACCAACGAATAGTGAGATTGACCGTCACATTATAATGCCCCCACGGCTGAAAGGGCGAGCATGTTTGGTGGTACTGGGATTCAAACCCGCGACCCTCAGATTGCGAGTCGAGCGCCTTATCCACCTGGCCATGCCGGGCACTGTACATTAGTAAACAGCACTGAGTAGGAAAATTACATCACATCTGAAAGCTTTGTATATTAATGTATATTAGTAAACAGCACTGAGTAGGAAAATTACATCACATCTGAAAGCTTTGTATATTAATGTATATTAGCAAACAGCACTGAGTAGGAAACTTCGTGAGTAATAATAATTTTACATCTTTAAGTAAAATACGAAAATTACAGATATTATATTCACGAACGACATAAGTTCATTAAACATTTTATTTGTTTGAGAAGCGACTTTAAAAATGAAAATGGATTAGATTATTTTTCTATTTCCAGAGTTTTCACTCCTATATTTATAATATTGCTTTTTCACTTTTACACGTTTTACCTTTTAAAGAAACGTGAATTTCGATTTTAAAACAAAAACGTTCAATATTAACTTGCATTTCCTAATTACTTTTTATCGTCGCTCGAACCAAACTTTAAGAATAAAAAAAATCAAACTACAAATGAGACTATCACTTGACTTTTATGTTGTTGTTCTTTTTAATATTTTACTTATCGCACGTCACTTCAGCTTAAAGCACTTAACAAACAGCGACAAGTTTTTCTCAATTCTGACGCAAACAGACACGTGGCATATGACACCATTTCATACAAAATCGATCAAAATACACCGAGACGAAAATAAGTTCAACTATGTTGAACTCGAATCTCAAACTGATACCTTGAGAAATTCCTGACTTACTAAAGTCGTAATCTGCTCATTTTTTATTTTTGCAACTGTGGATGTTGCACTCTCACGTACCTATTCATAAAGTATTTGGTAACTGTACTGATAATTCAAAGGTAAGATATTTAATAATAAAATCAAACGTCATTAAGCTAAAAATTAAAAGTTAATGTTGTAAGGAATCACTTCGTATAAATGCTGAAATTTACTAATTTTGATTATTGTGTATTCAATTCATAAATAAAGTATTTCAGCAAATCATTGAAGGACAGTGTATAGGTTTCTGATGTTAAAATGTCCATCAGGTCCGTATATATATATATATAATGCCTATCCGGTCCACATCACCTATATATACAGCGTGGTCACAAGTAAATAGACACCACCTTTTCAGAAAAAAAATGAATTTTTTCAGTCATATTCACATGAATTGATATATTTATCATTTGATTAATATCTAGTAGATCTTCCTTTCGCTTCGTGGAGTTCGTTAATCCTTTGAAACAACGTGAGAATCATCTCGTCAATTTTAGATTGTGGGATTTTCGCCCACTCTTGCTTCAAAACTTGGAGTAGATCTCTCTTCAAAGTTTTTTTTTTTTTGTTGTTTCTTGACTTGCCGTTTTAGTATGGCCCAGAGGTTTCGATGGGGTTCATGTCAGGAAATTGGCTCGGCCACGGCAACTTCTGG
>NW_013666472.1:313360-320920 GCF_000517525.1 Limulus polyphemus
AAGACAAATTAGTTAGCATAAATCAGTTAAATTACGAAAAATTAGGTATCTATTTACTTGTGACCACTCAGTGTATATATATATTTCCCTAGCTCTACTTCAAAGTAATCCTGACTATAAATCATAATTGTTAGCATTTTATCACTTGAAAATTTTGTATTCAGTATTTCAAAAATCCTTTAAAGTTTCTGCTTTATTTTCTAATTTTTATTATCAATTTCTGCAAAGGAGGTACAAATTCTGTGTTATTCTGTACGTATGCCTTCCTCCAGGAAAAGGGTCATTCTTCCCACAATTCCTTCTTACTACCCACTCAAACGCCCTCTTCCCTTCTCCTGGTCTCAAACTTTAATCTAGAAACATTATCTTCATTATATATATACGATACGTAAAGCTAGATGCATTACCTAAACTATACCTGTAGCTAGAAATATTATCTTCACTGTATAAACAATACCTATTATAGAAACATTACCTTCATTATATGAATAGTATCTGAAATAACAAACTTATCCACTACACAAACATTACATAAACCTTTTCAAACCTACTTTTCCTATCTTGAGCTGAATATAACTCGAAGCATCAGTTCTCGGTTAATCATGGTAGTGGTATTTCCGTATACTGTGAGCTAATGTGCTTCATTTCAGAAATTAAGAATACTCAAGTTCTATCAACAGTCTCCAATAACTACATCAGACTATAAACAATCTTTGAACTACTGAGTAATGCCCTCAGTACATTTTAATTGACAAACATTGGAAACGGTAAAGAATGGAGTAATTTTATTAAATTTGTATCCTTAACCTTATTTGTTTGTATAAGCTATTTTGTATTATTGTTTATATACTACTATTACATGAACTCCTGGTAATGCCTTCAGTACATTTTAATTGACAAACATTAGAAACGATAAAGAATGGAGTACTTTTTATATTTGTATCCTTCACTTTATTTGTTTGTAGAAGCTATTTTGTATCATTGTTCACATGCTACTATTATGGTTTTAGTACGAAGACCTTGTTGCACCTTGAATTATACTACTTGTAAAATTATATCCACTTTTGTTAAAGAATTGTAAGTTCGTTTACATTCTACTGTGGTACTTAATACCCTTAATGAATGAATAATTCTGTACGATAAGGGATTTTCTTTCTGATAATAATGATAAAAAATAGTATTCGTAAAATTCAACATCAATGCTTGGAAGAGAAGGGAGGTAAGGTCTTAGTAGTTTTTAAAGCACAGTGAAAAATACCCTGGAAAATAGGTACTGTCGTCCACAAAAAATATAATAATACCCAGCTGAGGTTATGGAAAAGTAAGTGACTTGTAATGAACCAAATAAAACGATAAGAGTATACCAAACATGTGTACCTAAAACACTACTGAACACTTGAGCTAAGACTGCAGATCAAACAAAAATTTTTTTCATATGATGAACCGGGTGTGGCTTAGTTATTAGCGAGCCTAGACTGTGTACCACTACATTAGAGTATCCCAAAAATTGGCGGGTCAGCGGTAAGCTTACGGACTTACAATGTTATGCACAGATAGTTCTTGTGAAGACTTGAGCAAAAATCGGAAAAAAACCAAACAAATGTATGAGACCTTTGCCTCAGTATTTAGTTTAAAATTATCTTTTGATTGTATAAAAATTTCCACTTATTCACTTATTAAAAAAAAACACTTTTTGTAAAACATGGGATAGCATGATTTTTACACAAGCTGAAAAACCATTGCTGAAAGCGTGTTGTAAGAGAAAGAGAATATAAGGGCTATATATCATTAAAAAAAAAAAATCAGCACACGTGCGACTCTTTTTATATTCTCTTGAATTAAGTTTTGGGTAAATAGCCAAACAAAATGTATTTCTTTATTTGTAAGGAATTGGACCTGTATTGTATAGACATCATATACTAGTTTTAAACGAGTATTTATAACAAAATGTATATATGATGGCGTATGTCTATATTTCCAGTGTTCTTTTCTGAGACATTCATAGCATTCTTTCTTTCGACAACGCATGTATTACGATGGTGTGAAGACTTCTTTTGCCCTATTTAGACTGATTATTATCTAAAGAGCAAAATGACATACATAATTTGCTTCACACAATTAAGCTATTATTTTGTTTTTTTGGTAATAATTTAGTCTAATGTCATTATGAAAGAAGGTAAAGTTGGCCCATTTTTACACCTGATAAAGTGTACTCTAAATTTTTTGTGGCCAGAGGACAGGTACTCTGAAATAAACATTTGTATTTAGTCACACATACAAAATATATTTGAATATCACATGTTGAAGATACTAAGTCATTTGGCATGACCCAGGCATATATGATTGATGCCTTTCGTTACGCATTTAAATGTCCATGTTGAGAAAAGTATCTCTACGTGTGTTGATTGCTACCAGGAACGTATTGGTTTGTAGAATATCTTAACACAATAGTGTTAAACTAGAAAACTTCACACCGAAAATAAATGTACACATATTAAACAGGTTCTGAATTATGATCCTATCTTATATAGTGTTATATTCTATTTTTGCATTAGATATGTTCCAATTCATCTAACAGAAATATAAAAAATATTGGTTCACACAACATGGTAAAATGAAACTTGAATTCACTAGTTGATTGTGCGTTAACTGAAATATGGGATTTAAGAAATGGTTGAATTTCTGAAATTCATTATATGGAATAGTTAAGAGACTTCAGTTTTGGATGTGATGGATAAAACATGGAGAGAAAGGCTTAATAACATTCCCAAAGTCCAGTGGCACAGCGGTATGTCTGCGGACTTACAACGCTAGAAACCGGGTTTCGACATCCGTGGTGGGCAGAGCACAGATAGCCCATTGTGTAGCTTTGTGCTTAACTTTAAATAAACAAACAATCCAAAGACTTTGTTAAAAAAACATTGTAAAGAGGAAGTAGCATTACTCATGCTTTTACATCACTTCAGTCACGTTCGTTGGTAACTAACTCTTAGATCAGTGATTTATAAACAAGCTAGAATATTTGGTTTTAGGATATGTTATATTTATTTCAACTATATTTTTCACAAACAAAACAACACTTTGATACTGAAAATTATCTTTGCTAAACGGTTATCTGTCGGTATTGATTCGATAAGCCTATAACATTCCATACTTTACTCCAGTGTCAGATGTACAGAGTTGGCCATCATGAATCATTCCCTCTCCACCTTATTTGAATATTAGAATACTTGTAAGACTTTAAGAATTTTATTGGTGTATCTTAACTTCTAATGTTCCAGATTTGAATTACTAGAAGTTCAAGGATAATGATCAGAAACGAGTGAAATGTTTTTATTCCCTCTATACGGTTGTTCGATTAATCTGTATCAAAATGTCCTTCTTTCCCTACATGTCGTTATCTTAACTTCTAATGTTCCAGATTTGAATTACTAGAAGTTTCAAGGATAATGATAAGAAACGAGTGAAATGTTTTTATTCCCTCTATACGGTTGTTCGATTAATCTGTATCAAAATGTCCTTCTTTCTCTACATGTTGTTATATACTAATAAAACAAGAAATACACTGTTTGAGCGCCAACACTGGGTTATGTTCTTTTCCATGCTGCAATACTGGCATGCTCTAATAATCAATAAAGTTTTGTAAGTTGAAGATTATACTATGTTATAACAAGCAATGGGCCGTTCCAAGTAGTTCTTTGAGTCTGTCAATAACCACACTAACAGTATTGTAAAAGTTAATTTCACCGTGGTCCTGGTAAACCATCAATCAAACGAGAATAACAAACGAACGTTTCCAAAATGATGAATCCATGAGAAAGAGGAGGGAGAATATATTTTGTACGTGGGCTGTTTTCTATTTGACTAACGGGTTAAGAAGCGCCGTACATGTGGATAAGCCAAACTATTAGAATACCAGCTGTATTGAGAAGAAGTAAAAGTAAATGGAATAATTCATCATTTGATTTTTAGGTCATTTCTACTTAGTCTAGTCATTTATGTTGAGATAAGAGCTTCTTTCTATTCCTTGGCACCTTAAAAATTGCGTTATTTTTATTAGTAAAGATTATAAGATAAAACAAATATTAATGTGTTACGTATATAATAATTCTCAGCTATAACATGCTTCAGAGTAATATTTGTATGTAAGTTTCTAAACAGTTTGCTACATTTCAGAAAAATTTAACATAAAACAAAAATACCAGACATATCAGACAAAACCATAAGCCCAAGACACAAGATGTAGCACTATACATCTTTAATAAGATGTAACTTGTATGTATAAGCCTCACATGAAAAGTAAAACCAGAATTAGGAACTGATAACCCCACATTAATTACTCTTCGGTTAGAGAAGTGATTTCACTCATTTTTGTTATCTATAACTTATTTTCCAATTTGTTAGAACTGCTATTTTAATTCAGTTCTCTTGTTATTTTTTTCTTCTTTTTTTACAAAAACTGTTAAACGAATACTTTATGCCAGCATACTGAAACTACCCAACAGATATTTAGGTCACCGCTATAATAGAAAACGGAAACATTTTCCTTTTTCAAACAACTTTGCACTTAATTCTTGATGGATTTCTAGATGAATGATGATTTAATTAGGACTATTGTATTTTGCTTTGTACGCACACGCAAACACATATAAACATATATCTTGATTTTAATATTAGTGTATAATAATATCTTCCAATTAGAATAACCTACGTACTTCGAACGAAACTGAAAATCACCCTGGCTATCAGTATAACTAGATATATTTTTCTTACGTTTGTACTTATAAAGATTAAAACGCATTGTTCCATGATTTGGACACCCTCGCTATCAACGATAATATCTCACGAGGTTCGACCACCTTAGGATATTTAGTTAAGCTCTAAATACTTTATGATTTTCAAGTGAAAGCAACTTAATTTAAACACAGCTCATATAAAGTTTTGTTTACCAAAAGTGTTGTTTTATCTTTATTTGCTAAACTTCACAAAGATTTACGTGACACTGATTGTTTGTTATTTGTTTCAGAGCAAATCCACATTGGGCTGTCTGCTGTGTTCAACTGCGGGAATCGAATCCCGGATTTTTTTGTTGTAAGTCCGTAGACTTACCACTGTCCCATCGGGGGACGTAACACTGAAATGTAGATAATTAAAAGGTTCTTGTCTGGGTATATAAAGTTACTTAAAATAACACTTGTTTAACACTGTTTATTCATTCTTAGAACATTATTTTTATTGGAAGAACAAATTTGGCCCGGCTTGGCCAGGTAGTTAGGGCGCTTAACTCACTCTGAGGGTCGCAGGTGCGAATCGCCGTCCCACCAAACGTGCTCGCACTTTCAGCCGTTGGAACGTTACAATGTAACGGTCAATCCCAATATTCATTGGTAAAAGAGTAGCCCAAGTGATGATAACTAGCTGCCTTTCCTCTAGTCTTTCACTGCTAAATTTTGGAAGGGCTAGCGAAGATGGCCCTCGTGTAGCCTTGTGCAAATTTCAAAACAAACAAAGAACAAAATTTACAGTCTTCCTTATTTTTAGTGGAAGAACAAAATGTACAGTCTTCCTTTGTGGTATTTTTAGTGGAAGAACAAAATGTACAGTCTTCCTTTGTGGTATTTTTTAGTGGAAGAACAAAATGTACAGTCTTCCTTTGTGGTATTTTTAGTGGAAGAACAAAATGTACAGTCTTCCTTTGTGGTATTTTTAGAACGCAGGATCAAACATACCTATAAAAAATCTAAGCTTAAAGGCTTCCAAGGCTAAAATTTGGGGTTCGATTCCTTGTGGTGTACATCGTGTAGATATTCCTTTCGCATTATTCTGTTAAAAATCAAAAAAAGAAATCGATCTTCGGGGCAGACACGACGCAGATAGCTCACTGTGTAGCTAAGTACAAACAAGAAATGCTTTAATTGACGTGTGAATGTTTCTCAAAAATTGCAGAATATAATTGTAAACCTAAGTAAAAATTGTTTTAAAAGCCATGAATATGCGGCTTATTTATTTTACTTTAGTATTTTTATCTAGAAACAAAAGAGAGAAAAAAAAAGATAATTAAATAGTGACACTTCAGAGAGTTGTTCAAGTTTTGTTAACAAGTGACGTCATTTACCTATTGGCTCGTTATTCTAATTTAACTAACAGCAAGTAATTGATTATACAGGTTTTTTTCGTGTGAATAAACTATTATTAATGCCTATTTTACACAACTCAGAAATATTTGCACGTTCCTCTTGCTTGTTCGTTCTCTTACTCCTACAAATCAAAAATGTTCTTGTTCATTTATGTTTGTATGTAGACATAGCTTGTTTATTTCGTTGTTAAGCGCATAACCATACAATGATTTCTGCTGTGCCAACCGCGAGATCAAACGTGAATTTTTAGCGATATAAGCCCTCAACCTTCAAGCTTACATGTGTGCACGTTGATAGAAACTTAGAAAGATCCAGGCGGATTTTCTTTTTAAATCATTTAATCGAATTACTATTCAGAATGCAGACCATAGATTGTCTAGAGTTAGTCTCCGAAAATAAATTCCAGATGATAAGTAAGTCTTAGAAAGTTAGCTTGGTAAGGCATGCATGAACTAAATTGATTGGTATGTACGTATGCCAACATAATTAAATGTCAAGAGTGGTTAATGTGCTAGAACATAAATATCTATAGGATGATTGTTCTTTAGATTAAGTGGCTTATTTCTCAGTGCGTTCGTTTCGTCTGTATTAGAATTACAGTATTGACGTGTGAAATTTATACAGAATAATTTACACAGTTATATTTTTACCCGGTTTCATTGCACGATAAGGAAAATTCCCAATTATTTTGGTTATCATGATACGCTAACATTTAAAGTACGTTGTTTAGAAGTAAAACAGGACCAATGCAAGCTGCAACACTTGAAATGTGTATCTTATTATTAGATCCAACTATATGAGCTTACACTATGCTCTTCTTACTACCAGGTTAGTAACTTACTTTCTAAACAAAGAGTAAGATTATTTTTAAATAATGTACCTGGTTGTTTTTGGTTAACTATAGAGAAATTCCGTAAAAACCAAGATATGCATCCAGTGATTGAAAGAGATGAGACGGCATAAATAATCGAAGAATTACTAGGCCGAATTTAAATCTAAATCGATTTAGTAATAATTTAATTTACTATAAACAGTGTTCCTGGGATAATACTTAGTAGTTGTGAATAATACTTAATATTAGTAGTTATTAAAGTACCAAGGTCATCTGAAGGTTCCTCTGAATGATGAGTAAATATAGTTTAATAAAAAATAAATAATATTAATAACAAACAATTTGGTGTTAAAATATATAAGTAATTTAATGTTAATAAAAATTATAGACCTAATTCTGATAAATAGTGGTTTACAATAGATTGATAAATATTACACTTAATATAGTTCACACCGAAATTGTTGTTGATCAAGTAAATGACGATATAAGTAACACAATTTTTTGTAAGAGGTCTTTTGTATCACATCTAGCTGAATGATCACTGGTATTGGAAAAAAAAGACCTCGTCGGCACTTCATATAACAGAAATAT
>NW_013666472.1:321785-326010 GCF_000517525.1 Limulus polyphemus
TACTTAAGCAATTCTTACCAACCCAAACTACTACATCAGTTATATATATATATATTCACTTAACTTTGTTTTACTCATCATTTAGTTCTAGTCATTGAACTTTGGTTGGAAGCTTGACAATTGAAATTTTGTATTCTTTAATTTATGCAGATGCTGAGGGTTAATCGCAATTTATATTTTTAAAAAATGTTTCGGTTTCTGTTCTACCCTTGAAATACTTCTTTCATCATCTGATGGCCATGGTTACCCACATTACCAGGTAACAGAATTTGCATTGTAACAAGCTTCTACGCAAGACAACAATGTCAATCTTAGAACACACGTGTTGAAAAACTTTTCACTCTACGTGGACCACGTTTAAGAAGACCAAAGGCATAAAATCCATCAGATTACAAGCTATTGTATGACATCACAATAATTTCTATAATCTAGTTACATAAAATATCTGTAGAATATCAAATACTGATATCGGGAATAGTTCAATCAGAAGTAAGGATAGATATAAAATATTAATACACAAATAGTACGTCAGACTTGATTAACGATACCTCAGAACTACAGAACGATCTCGAAATAACTATGTTCTGAAAGAGAAAGCATGGAAGAAAACATCTAAAAAATGTTTTCTCTAAGAAAACATCTAAAAATCCACTTGAATACTTACTTAGAAGAACAGAATATATTTTGTTTTGTTTAGTGGTATAAACAGAGCTATACATTGTAGTAATATTTTAAAGAGGTTTTCAAACCGTTCCTTCAGTTAAAACTCTAACATAATATAAACAAAAATAATATGAATTAAATAAATAATTTTGATAAGGCTTATTTCAAGAAATTAAAAATACATTATCCCTCACCCACCCTTTCTCCTTGGCAAATCTCTATAACATGATTTTATTTCTCTCTTTTTTCCAACTGTAGTATAAAAACTGTACTTTTATGATACATTTTATGTATTTATTAATAAATTCCAGCTACCTATAGTAATTTCATATACCTTCTTATTTAAAATGATTAGAACGTTTTGATTCATTAACTGGGTGCCTTCTCTCTTAACTGTTTTTTCTCCAGTAATCCCAATAAAATCTCAGAACGGTTGACCAGCTTAGGAAATTAAGAATAATCCTTAATCCGTATACAAGGTTAACATTGCAAAATAATCCTCAGTTAGTAAAAAATGTCTTATGTATGCTTGTATCATTGTTTTGTTTAGTGCATAACTGTTCGCTTCCTACCTTTACGAGATATATATTTTGTCCAGAAGATTCCGGGTGATTATGCTTACGTACTGTAATGTCTTTTTTCCAGCCTATACATTATTCTTGTGATCAGTGGGATCTCTTTTTTTATCTTCCCACCAGCTCTGGATCTGAAAGAAACTCTTTCCCTGGATGGATGATCAATAAGATTTGTGGAAGTAAAGTAGTTGGTTGGCAATAGAAGTTGACGTAATATCAGAGATAAAAGAATATTCTGTTGTATGGGAGTCAAGGGAACATGGTCTACTTCACCTTGCCTTATGGTGTTTTCTGTTCATTGTTATTGTCTTTACACGTTATGTTTATGTTTCGTTTACGCAACATAAATTTGATTTGTGTTCCTGTCACGAATACGTATTTATTAATCGAATCTCTATCCTATGAAATACAGACCCGTACCGCTGGGGAAGCATGATGAGGGAAAAGAAATGGCCCTTTATTTTTATACATTTACTTTTTTTTACACGTTATTTTATTACATTAGATTAATAATGATAAACTTGATATAGAGACTTGCCACATATACACAAGAACAATGATGCAGAAGCTGAGACTAACTACCATTATTCGCTACACTAAGGATTACATCATACTTAATCTTATTGTTACATAGCTATTTCATTTAACGTTTGAACTGAATTAGCTAGTTTTTAAAAACAATACCACAGATAAAATGAAGACTAATTTACCACATTACATATATACGTATTTGTGTGTGTGAGGAGCAGAGGGCCTGATTAAAATCCTTGTCCTGGACCCCAAAATTTAGGCCTTTTATTTAACAAACCATAAGAAAAAAACAACTCTTCAACCACATATCAATGTATTTTTCGCATTTTGTTAATTAGTTGAAAATAATTTTTGTTAATTTTAGTTAATGTAATATAGTAGTATTCTGTTTCCATCCAAATGATGCTATTTCATTGGACAGTTTTAGTTCGTTCCCTCATTTCATCATTAAATTGCCTCTTTGACATCAGAAGAAAAACTGGTTCTTTTCAGTTCATTAAAACGCCACACAAGTGGATCTTAAAGTTTCGAGGAGAAGATAACACTAAAGAGGTAGATAGCTCATTGAGATAAAAAGAGATGACAGTACTTGAGGTTCATATTTCTCAAGTTTTATCATATACCCAAGTAATGTGAATAACGTGAGAAATGTGCTCTCTCTCATTTTCTTTTGTCTAGCATCATTGTTTCACCAAACGAGCCATATATTTAACACAAGGAGAATGTTAACGATTCCAGAACAAAAGTATTTGAACAGACGACCAAATAGGAAAAATGTAATAATAACTGAAAGCGACGTTTCGTAAATGCCCTTTGTCAAGTTTGACATTACACTTTGGAACATTTTTGGCAGAGGAAGAAGTGGGCAACATTAAGTTCTCCGTTAACCTATGAAAATATAAAAAATTGCTGTCGACGCTCGAACGGAGTCAGATATTGTTAACGTACAGTAGTTAAAACTAAATAATTCTGATAAGGCAAATACAATTATTTTAGGATAAAAATAATAAGTATGTTAGGAATAGTTTCTGGGTAAAGGTGTTTTAAACTTTTTTTTGCTATATGCTAAATTACTTTTTTCGTTATTGGCATCAAGTTGTAATAATGAAAAAGTTGGTTAACCAGAATTGATGGAAATTACTTTAAGCGGTTATGTTCAATATGAATTGAGATACGTTCATTTTCATTTTACGTTTCATTAAAATTTCAAACCAACTTAAATAGTCTCTTGATTATTTCGCTGTAATTTGTAATTCATATTATTTCACGTTTGGTATAATCAATACATTTAAATTCTACACCAATTCTCTTGTGGTATAATTAATACATTTAGATCATACACCCATTCACTTTTGATATAATCAATACATATAAATCCTACACCCATCCACTGTTGGTATAATCAGTGCATATAAATCATACACCCATTCACTATTGGTATAATTAATACATTTAGATCATACACCCATTCACTATTGGTATATTCAGTATATATAAATCATACACCCATTCACTATTGGTATAATTAATAAACTTATGATTTCATAACTTCTAGTATACATTAAAGAGTTCTTAAAATTTAGATATTGTTTTCACGTGTTGTGTTATTTTTAGCCTATATATATATTCTATCAAAACCCCACCAGCAGCATTGTCAGAATATCTAAGATGGTTTAACTGCTAGAACATCCCATCCCATGTCTTATCGTATAGCTAGTTACCATTACTGGCGTAACGCTTTCTTCTTCACTGGCTCTGCTTTGTCGTGTCAGTCCATATGATTGATCATACTCGGTCTTTCTTCCACATCACAATATCCAAACAGGCTGACAAACAAACTATTCTTGGTGTCCAGCAGGGTGCCTTCTTCATAAGCTGTCCCTATCTGTCTATCTAACCCTGTCTCGTTTATTACCAATCTTTTTTTATTTTCTGTTTAGTCCTTTCTCTCTGACCTTCTAACTCTTTCCAATATAATGCTACATGAACAGTTTCAGCAATCAAAAATCTCATAACAGGTGTATGCAATTGGATTCATAACACCACACTCGCATTTTGCTGAACTGGTAATGATCAAGCTTCAGAGCAGAAATACACCAAAATGAACAGGGATTGTGGTGAGAAGTGATTCCCGCATTTTCATTAACGTGCGTTTATTGGTTGTAATCGGATATGACCTGTCAAGAGTAACTAGAACCTTGTTTCCTCCTGAACGCTTCTAGTAGCTCTTCTCTCTCTCTCTCTCTTTCTTTACTCTTACTTTTTCTTTCAGCTATTTCTTCGTGTCAGCATTGTCACTTCTTTATTGTGTTGTCAGATGTGATATATTCATTCAGAACCTTCTACTACCATGCACTTATTGTGTTGTCAGATGTGATATATTCATTCAGAACCTACTACTACCATGCACTTATTGTGTTGTCAGATGTGATATATTCATTTAGAACCTACTACTA
>NW_013666472.1:326587-332450 GCF_000517525.1 Limulus polyphemus
ACAAGAATAAGTTTCTTATCGTGAAAAATGTTCCATACAGAACCTTTGGGCTAAGATGCAATAATAAGTTTCTTATCGTGAAAAATGTTCCATACAGAACCTTTGGGCTAAGATGCAATAATAAGTTTCTTATCGTGAAAGATGTTCCATACAGAACCTTTGGGCTAAGATACAAGAATAAGTTTCTTATTGTGAAAAATGTTCCATACAGAACCTTTGGGCTAAGATACAAGAATAAGTTTCTTATTGTGAAAAATGTTCCATACAGAACCTTTGGGCTAAGATAAATTCATACGTGTACAACCTTTTCTCGGAATTTTACAAATTCATGGGCTAGGCATGGCCAGGTGGTTAGGGCGCTTGATTCGTAATATTAGGTTCGATTCCCCGTCCCACCAAACATGCTCACCCTTTCATCCGTGGGGGCGTGATAATGGGACGATCAATTCCACTATTCGTTAAGAAAAGAGTAGCCCAAGAGTTGGTGGTGGGTGATGATGACTAGCTGCCTTCCCTCTAATCTTTCACGGTTAAAGTAGCGACGACAAAGCTACCCAGAGGCCTTTTTACGAATATCTATTTTGACTTGATGGACTGGATGAAGGCAGTTAGTCAACAGCATCCACCGCCAACTCTTGGGCTATTCTTGACTGACCGAATAACGGGATTTAACTGTCACTCTTATAGGGCACACACGGTTCCAAAGTGCGAAGCACATTTTCGGGATAATGGACAGCGATTCGTGAATCCTCTGATTCATATTCAGATCACGCTATCAAGTAAGCCACATTCGGACATATAGGTAAGTAATATGCACAAACTACTAATAATTTTTATTGTGCATAACTAACTTTTCATTAATTTCTCTAATTAGCTTGAACTTCAGAAGACCTTTAGTATTTTGATTTTAAAAACGATTACTGTAATCAGATCAAGCGAACTAAATCTAATACTGTTTTCACTTTGGCTTTTTTCATTTCAATATTCTTTCATAAAGGAAATTGCTAGTGTTTAGTGCACATTAAATGTGCCTAGTCATTGGAAATTGGCATTGAGAACCGTTTAGGAAAATTTGGAGGAATTTGGACGATTGGATATTCTTATGCAATCAAGCGTTGTGTTAGACTTAGATATATTATATTATTTTCATAATAATAGTTGAAATAGCAGTATGGTCAAAGGTGATGCTGCTGAGCACACTCCCTATTTTCAACTACGAGTTGAGTTGTAAAAATGAGATTGAATCCCATTATTCGATTCAAAGCCGGAAAAGTCTTTATGGTGGCAGGGTTCTGCTGACTGGCCACCTTTCATCTGGTCAGTAACCCAAAATAAGGTCTTTAGCTTTGCCATTTAGCCCGTTTGTACATAAGGTGTTTTTCAGGTTGAAATTGCCAATACTTAGTGATAAAACGAGTTTAAAAAGGAAGAAATACAAAACTTTTAACAGGTAGGAGTGTATGTGATGTACAACCAATGCTATACTTTTGTTTTGTACAATGATTTTTTTTTATCTTTCCAATCGCAAAAATCTTTCCGAGTTATTTAAACATAAAATGTTATTGTTAATTTGTGAAAATAAGTTACAACTCTATTACCTGAAGCGTTTATCATCAACACAAACAGACATATTAGATAAGTATAAAAAAAGTATTTTGTCTAACATAGGAACTGTGATTAGTCTCGAGATATTACGGAGAAAAGGGGCCGTAATGTATTTTGCTCTTAGTTTTCATGCTATGTATTTTGTTTATAATTTGCTAAGGGAGAGAAATATTAGACAGAGAAAACACCAAGCAACTTATTGAAACACAATAGATACCGGTCAGGATCATTTCAGTAAAATAGTTTTTTAGTGCGTGAGAAAATATAAAAATATTCACTATTTTGAAGAACCAAATGTTTTTTTATAACTTTCGTTATCCCTTTTTGATTGTACTTAATTAATGCATTACAGCTTTAATCATTTCTGTTTTAAATCATACAAAAGAGCATTTAATTTGTTCCAGAAAATGAATGAAACAATTTATATTTTACAAAAAATGAAAAGTTACCTATTTTGCTTTATCTACTTCAATTTAATTGAAATCTAACTACAACCTACGAAGGTGTGTAGCGAATTCTTTCCTAAAAACTTTACGTAGAATTTGAGTCTTACGAAATGTAAAATATTCCACTGGTTTCTGTTTGTGATTGCTAATGAAACAAGAAGAAAGTTGTGCCTTCAGATATCAAAATAATGAGCTTATGTACAGGCAGAATGCTTAAATACATCTTGGCAATTTTTAAATATGTTATTGGTGACAAAAAAAGTGAAATAAATACAAGAAAAATCGTCCCTCCGAAAAGTTAGTTATAAAAGAATATGTTACTAAAATGAGCAGAAAGGCTGACAACAAAATCTGATCCATGTGTTACATATTATAATTTCAAATGGTCTGAAATTGAGTTAACTGATAATTTAAATTTAGTATTTAAATTGGACTTTGGATTTAGTAGTTAAATTAAAGACGATATATAGTCAGTTTATGATATTTGGCAACAGGATTGATACACATAATTTTCTTTTTTAACACAAATACGGTTTAATATACACACAACAACACAATTTACAATATCAGTTATTACAAACAATGATTTATAAACAAAAGTTTCACAAACTTAGAAGCAATATAAAGTATTCTTTCTAGTTTGGAACTTCCTTGATATCTTATCGAGGGTTCACGCTTAACAGGGAGCTAGCTAGTCCTGTAGTCTTCACTGTTCATACGCTTATTAGAGATTGAGTTCCACCGATGACGTTAGGTGATTCTTTCGTAAAAATACTAATGTCCGATATGAATCCACTGAAGTTAAATGAGTTGTAATGTTCGAACTTTATAAATGCTCCTGGAATATCTGAAGTTTTCCGATGGATAAGCGTTATAACAATCACAGTTATAGCTTTTGAAATTTATAGCACATCGACTATAGCCAACTAATAACAGATACTCTCTTTGGCGCGTCGCGTTGGTTATATTTATAGCCGTGGGAAGGTTTTCTAGAAAATTTAGATTACGTAACAATACAATCTAAGTTTTTACGTACACACATATATTATTGATTCTTACTCTCGAGAATCTTCTACAACTTTGGAGAATATGCGGGAGTTTCACAATACATATTTAGCAGTACAAGCTATGCATGTTTTTAAATATAAACTTAATCTAAACAACGTCGATATTAAAATAAATATATAATAATAAATTGTTACACATTGTATCTGACTTAATGTCCCTGGATGCAAGTTTACAGAGCTGTCAGATATACCAGTCTGCTTGATAGCTGCCTACGATCAAGGTTTTCCTCTAAGATTGCATAGGACTTGTTAAATTCTTTCTGTAACAATCAATGTTATGTAGGGGCGGCTTTACTGCCTTTTTCATGGCGAGGTGTTCGTGAAGCCCCTATAGCCCAAAATCCCAACCCTTCTAGCCCAAGGTTCTGGTTCCTGTACCCAAAGATCCTCGCATAATTTCTTTCGGAAATTTAGAAAGACAGGGATTTGTGTCCTATCCGCCATGGACGCCCACATATGCCTGTGGAAAATGTTGTAGCAGCTCCAAATGGGGTATCTCCCCCCCCAAAAAAAATTGTAGACTCCTATAACTTGTCAGGGCTGCAGTATTCTATGTGGAAGATGTTGCATAAGATACTAAAGCTGTTTCAATACAAGACTGGGAAGCTCCTGACAGTACAAAGAAATGTTTGAAATTTTCTTTGGTATTCATTGCATATGTTCAAATGAGTAACAGTTGGCTTGACATCATTTTATGGACTGACAAATCCCATTTCCCTATCCCTTCACGGCCTAGTGAACACCTATAATTGTGGGCCTTAGTTTTTCAAAAGTCCACAGATCATGATTTATGAACTGTTATGATCATTGATTGGTATACGTTACCAACACGTTAATTTACGTGGTGTTGCCCGTTTTAAATGAAAGAGACATTGAGCAGCAAATTGTGTTTATCGAAGTTGATGCACAACTACATGATACCAACGCTGTGAAGAACCAACTTCACAATATTTTCGATGAATAAATCAATTGTAGAGGATTCAAGCACATTGGCGACTGTGGTCACCATACCTCATTTCTGGTTGTGGGATTATCTGAACGTTTTGGTGTGTCATGACCATCCACAGATGATTGTTGATCTTAAGAACGGCATTCAACGCCACATTCTTGCAATTCACAGCACCAAGTTGTGCACAACAGTGTTTCATGTGTTAACACTGTTATTGAGAATGGAAGCATACATTGTGGACAATGAGTTAAGCCAGTTCAGCGTATTGTTAAAGATATTTATTTGAATAAATTGATGCAAATAATTCCAATTTTTTTCTGGTATTCTGTTATAGATAAACACAGATTTTAGAGTAAAGTGACTTAAGAACTTCGCATAGTCGTTTCGGCGTGACGTCACGTAGCGTAAGACGCATTCCCCGATAGCAAAAACACTGGGAATACGTTATCCATAAACCTGTGTGTACGGGTACTTAATTCCGCTAACATATGTATTACGGTTTGGTAATAATTCACAAAGGAACAAAGGAAGTTACTTCATTATTGCCCTTTACTTATATTCACACACACACACATTTATATACAGTAATATATCAATAAGTAATAACACAGCCTCCAGTACGAACCACACTCATTCACTAGGAGTAAGTTTGTTCTCAAATGCCACTTTTTGGGGGAAAGCAATAAAATACGAAGTAAAAATGAAAATGAAATACTATCCTTAGACCATCTGGCAATGAGACAGAAGGAACGGAGAGATCTTGTATGGAAATAAGACCACCGTGAGTATACCTTTTATACAGCTTTCTTGAAAATAATTCAAACTTTTGTTTGAAAAGCGTATAAAACTTAGCTGGCAATTGACAAGATAAATATGAAAGAAAATTCCAAGTATTGTTTCCAATGTCTGAAAGAAGTGATACGAATAATATGTAGTTTTAAACATTCGAGTATTTAACCTTTAACACATTGGATTAATAGCGTTAGGTCACAGACACTTGATTTTTCTCGTGTTTTAACGTGGATTAATAGTGTTCTGATCACATACAGTTAATGTTTTAGATGGATTAATAGCGTCTCGTTTACCCGCCATAGAATAAAAATAGTAGTCTCTTTCACTTTTGTTTGTTTGCTACTTGATAATAAGCATTTAAAAAATGAGCCATGTTACAGATAGTGATTACCAAAAACTTTGCCCTACATTGTGTAACGAATTTGTTATTATATATTTATTTTAATATCAACGTTTGTTTAGATTAAATTCATATTTAGAAATATACATAGCTTATACTGTTAAATATGTATTGCGAAACTCCCGCCTATTCTCCAAAGTTGTAGAAGCTTCTCGAGAGTAAGAATCAACAATATATGTGCGTACGTAAACACTTGTGTTGGCTCAATATTGTTAAGCAATACTGAAATTTCTAGAACGCCTCCACACCGCTATAAATATAACCAACGCGACGCGCCAAAAAGAAGAGTATCTATCATTAGTTGGCTATAGTCAGTGTGCTATAAACTTCGAAAGCTATAACTGTGATTGTTATAACGCTTATCAATCGGAAAACTTAAAATATTTGACCAGGAGAATTTACAAAGTTCGGACATTACAACTCATTTAACTTCAGTGGATTCACATCGGACATTGATATTTATACGAAAGCATCGCCTAACGTCATCTCTAATAGGCGTACGAACAGTGAAGACTACAGGGCTAGCTAGCTCCCTGTTAAGCGAATCGTACCTATATCAACTGGTAATCAACTAGCTCATCGTGAACCCTCGATAAGATGTCAA
>NW_013666472.1:332782-340215 GCF_000517525.1 Limulus polyphemus
TTATAAATCATTGTTTGTAATAAATATTTGTAAAAACTGTTATTGTAAATTGTATTGCTGTGTGTATATTAAAACGTATTTGTGTTAAAAAGGAAAACTTGTTGACAAATATCATAAACTGTCTTTATTTCGGCATATATTTAAATACTAAATCCAAAGTACAATTCAACTACTAAATTTAAATTATCAATTAACTCAATTTCAGACCATTTGAAATTACATTATTTGTTTGTTTGTTTGTAATTAAGCACAAAGCTATACAAGGGGCTATTTATGCTCTACCCACCACGGGTATCGAAACCCGGATTCTAGCGTTGTAAGTCTGCAGACATACCGCTGTGGCAATGAGGGTCGAAATTCTAATACTTAACAATTGTTAAGTAAATGTAAAAAATACGAAACAACTCTGTGCAACTGTATACCTTAATAATACGTATGTTATATTTTTATTTCTTTATGTCCATCAACACATAATAATCAATCAATTTTTTTTTGAATCGTAACAATAAACCAAATTATTTACTATTATCCACACATTTTGGAAATAATATTCACGAAATATATTTCAAACTGAATAAAATTGTAATCATTCCTAGTCATCAAGTTATTTTAAGCTGTGGCAGTATTCTCTTAATACAACCAGTGTATCATGGTAATGTTTGATCGACAGACTACCAACGATGAAAAAGTCGAACCTACCTCTTTTAAAAATGTACTTTACTTTTGTAGTGACTGTATATGTGTGTGTGTGTCTGTCTGTCTTATATTTTCCCGTAATATAAGAGTACAGAAAGAGAAGACTTTCGAATTCTCAGAAACAGGAAACAGAAAAGTTGTAACTTCTTCGTAAACATGCTTCAGGTGTGGCAGTGGCTGATGTTATACGAAACCTACTGAGGTCGATAACAGAACTGTGGTTTTATAACAATCCTAATAATTAGCCGCACTTTGCTACAGAGTTTCTCTTCTTCACCTGGTAATCTTCAGTTTTAATCAAATGTTTAAAGTCTTTACATGGTAATAATGAATACGTTTGGGAATTTTTTCTTCCTGACAAACAAACACGGTTTAAGTGTATAAGACACACAGCACGAGTCCAGTGTTAAGACGTTCAAAATACCTTAAATAGTAGGATGACTTTAAGGAAGCAGCTAAGTTTTACTTAAAACGTAACATTCATTAGGATAGTGCAGACTATAGTTGTTCAAGTCAGGGCTTTAATTTTTCTGTTATGAAAGTCCACTGATAGAAACAATATTATGTTTCAATTATTTTTTATTTTCAAAATTCGTCACTTTTTGTTATGTTTTAGAGTGGATTAATAGCGTCTCGTTTACTCGTCATAGAATAAAAACAGTAGTCTCTTTCACTTTTGTTTGTTTGCTACTTGATAATAACTGCATGTGACCTGACACTTTTAAATCATGTTAAAACACGGGAAAAATCAAGTGTCCGTGACCTTACACTGCCATTTTAATACATAAGAAACATCAAGTGTTTATGACCTTAAACTGTTTAAAACCCAAGGAAAATCAGCAGTCTATGACCTGAACATTATTAATCCATGTTAAACATGAGAAAAATCAACTATTTCTGATCTGAACGCTATTAATACATGTTTAAACTTGAGACAAATCAACTGGCTGTAATATTAAGAATGAAAAAATTGCCAACCTAGTTTTAATAACACTATTTCTTGTGAAATGTTGAGTATGAGAGTTGTAGAAGTCAACTTAATCAATTTGGAGAAACTTAAACAGCATAAGCCCACTGATTATAGAATTTCAAACATCCAGAGGAAGTTCCTAAAAATATGCATATCTTTCTTAACATAACCGAGTCAAACCAGAGACGCTGATACACAAAAATACACTGTCTGTGTAATAAATACATATCATAAGAAAGTATTCTATTTAAAAAAAAAACGTATCTTATTGAACACGAAAAAAAAGAAAGTACCTCGCGTTGAATGGAAGTTTTTATTTTTAAATAATCCTGGAACTACTACGTATGGTTATTCTGTAAGTTTGTGTCACAGTTCTTGAAATCGAATGACACTGTGTATAAGTATATTGTTAAGCAATGAAACTGAACATGATATGTTGTAGAGTAACTGAAGGAGAACACGTCGCGTGAAATACTTCTTGTCTGACGTTCCACACACGCAATGACTGCATGTTGTGGGTTAACTGTCTGCATGCTTGACAGTATCAGTGTGTGTGATAAGATCTCATGTTAGAATGTGGCTCTGGCTTTTCGAGCTTTGCACCACTTCATTACTGACAAAAGAAGAACGACAACAATGCTAGACAGGGACGTTGACTTTTGGCTGATTAGTTTTGTCAAGGAAAGACTGCTCTCTATTCCTTTTCAATTTCACGCTGTCCCGAGCAGTTAATGTCACGTGCACAGACACAGTCTCGTGATTACGATACGTGCGAGGTCGTTCAGTCTTAGCTTGATGAACCCTGTATTCACTGCTTTGCGATTGTTTACGTACATATAATTCGCTCATTTCTTGTTTGTTCGTAACTACTTTCTCTATCTATCTATATGTCTGTTTAATTATCTACCTTCATAACCTAGATATGGAGAAGGTTTCAATCCTGGATATGATGTATGTATATAAAACGCTACTTGTAGTTTTGATTCAGAATTGAGAATATTGTATAAATTACATCATTACATACATCTCCTGCTATGTTTAGAATCCAGTTTTGTCTTAGCCGATCAAAGAGAAATAAACTAAAGGTAATTTAATTAGTAGGTAGTCCTTTGCCATTGAAACAAAATAAGTCACACTAGGATAATCTTTCATAAAATTATTTTGAAAGACTCTACTCGAAAAAACGATTGTAAAATATATACAGCTTATGAATTCAGTCCTTGAAATGAATTAATATCAGTTCTAAAAATTGGTAATTTCTTAAAATTATAACTAGTTTCAAAAACTATTACTATCGTCCTTAGCTTAAATTATAGCGCAAGTTTTTGTTTGTTTGAAGTTAAGCACATAGCAACACAATAGGCTATCCGTGCTCTGCCCACTACGGGTATCGAAATCCAGATTCTAGTGTTGTAAGTCAGCAGACATATATGACTTTCAATATTTCTATATTTTTCTTTCATAGACTTGATTAGTAATAATAATAAAACCTTGAAGAGTTGCAACATTCCAACCATTTGATGTTTAAATTATAGCAATTTGATTTTTTTTATGATTCACACTCAAAACAGCAAATAAGCTGAATTTTCGTCAACTTGATTATATAATTTAAACATGATCTGAAACATTTCCATTTTAGCTACTAGATGGCGATAAGATCCGATAGCTATAGAACTTCTCAAAATCTCACTTTAGTGAAGTTTTTGTCGTAAAATGACCAATAGAATTTAAGAGCTTTGGATTTCAAGTCTAATAAAAGGATTTCAAACTTATATAACATTTCGCTGAGTAGTATTATATTTATATTTAAATAATTGGTGTATTTAGCTCATTTGAAATATATTTAATGATAATAATATTCTATTTAGAGATTTTAAAAGTAAAGCTACCCAAAGGATCATATTTGCTGCAAAGGTATTGATCCTTGATTTTTAAAGTTTAAAGCCTTCCAACTTACCGATGAGCCACCAGTACCCTATAGAGCGAATCAGCACTCAATGGGTTAAATTTACTTTATCTTTTGGTGAACAAAAGTATAAATCATATCGCAAATGGATTACACATAGTGAAATTTAAAATTTATTTTGTGCTATACAAGAAATTATTGTATTTCAATTAAAAAGTTACTGTTGTTGACATCGCCAGCTAGCTTACACAATTTACTAGTTTCATAAATTGTCAAATTAGTTAACTATATTTTTCTTGCAAAATAGAACAGAATTTTGCAGAATTAATCAAACATTTCTGGACCGAAGCATTTACGAAATCAAAGAGCCTAGCTTCTAGTGACTGGCTCGGCATGGCCAAGTGGTTAGGGTGCTTGATTCGCAATCTACGGGTCGCTGGTTCGAATCCCCCTCTCACCAAACATGTCAGCCGTGGATGCGTTATAATGTACGGTCAATCCCACTATTCGTTGGTAAAAGAAAGAGTTGGCGTGGGTGGTAATGACTAGCTGTCTTCCCTCTAGTATTTCACTGCTAAATTAGGGACAACTAGTGCAGATAGCCCTCGTGTAGATTTGCGCGAAGTTCAAACCAAACCTCTAAGGTCAATTACAGTGTACGTATTTCGTCTTCCAGTAAAATTGATCTTTGCGCATCATGATCAACGCTCTTAAAATGAAACCGTGACAAATATTTATTGCTGCATTCATCAGTTCTCTCTTACTGTCGTTTTCTAGCGGCTATCTAAATCAATGCTATCTAATCTAGCGGACTATCTAAATCAATGCTACCATATTGTTTAGGAATGACCTACACAATTTATCAGCACTTTTCAATGAATCCAAAAGAGTTAAATACGGGTAACAGACTTGTTACTAATCTTCTCTGCAGATATTTTAACTACTTTAACTAGTCGACTTCGGCTTCTAGGAATTAACTTGAATTAATATCTTTGAGCTCATTCAAACAGTTCCTTCTTCAATTTACTAGAATTCTGTACAATAGAAAACTTTCCAAGAAAACCTTTATGGCGATCATATATTATCAAGGTCTATTCTTTTGTCAATATAACAAACTGTCACTTTCACAAGTCGCCCTCAAGTGGCACAGCGGCATCACTGTGGACTTACGACGCTAGAAACCGTGTTTTGATACCCGTGGTGGGCAGAGCACAGATAGCCCAATGTGTAGCTTTGTGCTTAATTACAAACAAACAAAACAAATATCACAAGTCGCCTAATGAAGTAGTTCATTATTTTTCAGTATAAACACTTATATGTTTTATATGCATTTATAGCTATGTTTTAGTTTGATTTGTATTGTTTGTTTGTCTTGAATTTTGCGCAAAGCTACACAAGGACTATCTGCGCTAGCCGTCCCAAATTTAGCATTGAAAGACTAGAGAAAGGGCAGCTAGTCATCACCATCCACCGTCACCTCTTGGGCTACTCTTTTACCAACGAATAGTGAGATTGACTGTCACATTACAACGCCTCCATGGCTGAAAGGGTGAGATTGGTTGGTGGGACGGATTCGAACCCGCGACCCTCAAACTAAATGAGTAAATAAATGAACTACTTTTTTTTTGCTTTATGATTTTATGCTGTTGTTCTTTTATTATGCAACACAGTAGAAGGAATGTATGTTATGAGAAATGAAAGCGAAAGTTTACAAAAATATCAAAGTTCTTTGAAACTGGTCCTTCGTTGGGTCAACGGTAAATTTACGGACTTACAACTCTACAATTTGGGGTTTGATTTTCCGTGGTAGACAGATAGCCCACTGTGTCGCTTTGCATTAAAACGACAACAACGGTGTTTTATTGAATCTGGCTTCAATGACTTCCTGGAAATTAATGGAACGATTGCGCTGTTAAGTTACCCTATTGAGAAAGTATTTTCATCTACTCAAAGTCAGTCATCAGTTATATACCATTACTTGTTGTTACCAGGTTAGTGTCCTCGTGGTATCCCATTGTTGCATAACAATCTTTAAATTAACTAGACCCGGCAAGACCAGGTGGGTAGGGCGCTTGATTCACAATCTGAGGGTTACGGGTTCGAATCCCCGTCCCCCGTTATTCGTTGGTAAAACAGTAGCCCAAGAGTTGGCGGTGGGTGGTGATGACTAGCTGCCTTCCATCTAGTCTTTCAGTAATAAATTAGGGACGGCTAGCGCAGATATCCCTTTTGTTGCTTTTCGCAAAATTCAAGACAAACAAACAAATTAAATTAATTTTTGAAACTATTCTAAAATTTACATTAGTCTAGTATAGGCTCTCATCAATGCATTTTAAGTGAAATGCATTAAATGTTAAAACAATTATGCATGCTTTACTTAATTGGAATTTCAAATAGATTTATCGAAAAAAAAAGTGCTTTCCATATCCGTTAGAATTATTTGATAATAATACATATTATGCAGTTTTTAATTTTATCATGCTTGTTCTGTTAATCTAGAAGCTTCTAATGTTGTATTTCCTTTAAATAATACCAATGAGGTTTCGATACCTGTTCGATAATAATTTCTAGAAATATGTTTTGTTACAGAATTACGTACAAGGTGCAAATGTTGTTCAGAGAATTAATTAGGGAAAAGAAGTAAAAATTCTCTAGAATTATAAAAATATTTAGGTAACTGCAAAACTGATTTTATCAGAAGTTCGAGATAAATGACACTAAAACAAAATATATCAACATCTGCGTCTTATGATATCTTCGTATTCATGATTTCATTACTTATCTTTACTTCATTATCTGTGTAGGTGCTAGTTGTAAGTTTTTGTTGTTAAGCACAAAGCTACACAATGGGCTATCTTTACTCTACCCACAGCAGGTATTGAAACCCAAATTTATTGTTATAAGCCCTCATACTTACGGTTGAGCCACCAGGGGGTTGTTTGTAAGCACATCTTGGGTGAGTTATTACCTTGTTATAGACACTGGGTGTGCGATTTCTGTAAAAACGGTTTATCTTTTAATATTACCCTTCATTTAGAATTGTGATCCTTTTCGCTGCTTAACTGTAATAATCGTGACAACCGTAATAACACGTAATTTATAATTATCTAGCGTAATTACTAGCTAACAAAAGGAAAGGCAGGAACTCTGTCTTTAAACTTCCTATGATAAGTTACTCGATTTGAATGTACGTTAACCTCATTATATATATTTAGATATCTTAACAGTTTGTTTATAATTAAGCACAAAGCTACAAAATGGGCTATCTGTTCTCTGCCCACCACGGGTATCGAAAGCCGGTTTCTAGCGTTGTAAAACCTGTAATTTGATAGAAATCACCGAAATCCGGGTTGAAAACTTTCTTGCTGTATATATGTATTCCTAGTGTTTACTAGTCAGTTTTATAAATTATATTCAACGTTATTGCGTAATTATAATTTGTAAACTATTAATCTTTCACTATTCGTGGTTATAATAATTTCTTTGGATCTTTTTTTTTCTTCTTAATTTGCTTTTGCCTGTTTTATTTTTCATCATATTATACGATGGCTGGTTGAGAGAAGAACAATATAACAGATGTACAATGAGTGGTTGAGTTAGGAGAGAAGAACAATATAACAGATGTACAATGAGCGGTCACAAGTAAATAGACACCTAATATTTCGTCTTTTAACTGATTTATGCTAACTAATTTGTGTTCACAGAGCACTATATAAATGAAAATGGTCCGTACACTAATTATCTTGTGCTACAACATGCCTAGAACTCGAGGTTCTCTCGAATTGTCAGATTTTGTTAGAGGAAGGACAGTTCGTCAAGCAGATGGTGGAATAAGTCAGCGGCAAATTTTGCAGAATTTGA